>NC_046164.1:33285277-33440277 GCF_011064425.1 Rattus rattus
ATGTCTTTCAAGGGCTGGTGAGACAGTTCATCTAGTAAAGGTGACTGGCGGGGTTGGG
Source organism: Rattus rattus (assembly GCF_011064425.1). Taxonomy (NCBI): domain Eukaryota; kingdom Metazoa; phylum Chordata; class Mammalia; order Rodentia; family Muridae; genus Rattus; species Rattus rattus. The sequence goes on from NC_046164.1 coordinate 33,285,336, forward strand.
GATTTAGCTCAGTGGTAGAGCACATGCCTAGCAAGCGCAAGGCCCTGGGTTCGGTCCCCAGCTCTGAAAAAAAGAATAAAAAAAAAGAATGAGCAACTCTTTTAAAAAAAAAAAAAAAAAACGGGGTTGGGGATTTAGCTCAGTGGTAGAGCGCTTGGCTAGCAAACACAAGGCCCTGGGTTGGTCCCCAGCTCCGAAAAAAAAAAAAAAAAAAAAAAAAAAAAAAGGTGACTGGCACCAGTCCCAGCAGCCTGAGTTTAGTCCCTAGGATCCATAGGGTAGGAGAAAACCAACTCTGACCAGTTGTCTGTTGACTTCTTCCCGCTTTCACACTCTCAACTTCTTCTCCACCCCCACAGGCTATGAGTGCACACAGAAAATTAAAATGTTCTTCAGAACGAGTTTGTATTCCCTGAAGTGTCTGTGTGCATCCGATCTGGCATGGTAGTGTAGGTACGCCTGGTTTTGCTCCTCAGAACGAGGCTATTGAGTGTTAGTGCAGTTCTTCTGCTGGGCTGTTCTGTTTTATTTCATTCAACAGAATTCTGATTTGAAGGTATGTTAAGTAAAAATATTTATAGTACTCAAAGTCTTTCCTTTTTGAAGTTTTAGGACAGTAATATTTTAAATAATTAAGTATGTCATCTTTAGAGTTTCATGCCAACAAGTGCTCTGTCCCTAGTGACCATTCAAATAAGTAATCAATAAGCTTTTTGCCTAGTTGTGTTCTCAGATATTATCATCGTGTCTTTATGTACTATGCGGTATTCGTGAGTGTGATCCAAAGGGAAGTGGGCGAGCCCCAGCCTCCTGATGACCTACTCTTTGCTCTCAGTCGTTGTTTGGTTTTGTTCTTTGTTTGTTGATTGGTTATTTTGGTTAGAGAGGGTAATTTTGAGTGGCACTACTAATGAACTTTTTAAATGAACGTGACATATTTCCCATGGATGTTACATAGCCTTTGTTTTGATCTTTGATGTACTCGTGTACTCTCACACGCACATACTCCTTATGTGGTCAACGTAGTTGCTAAAATATTGTAAAAAGTCAGAAGTTTTGTTTAAAAAGGAAGGGGGAAAATGACCTAACAACAAAGAGAACCCTAGTAAACACAGGCAAAGCCTTGTTTCTCTAAGCACTTGGCTGGTGTGTACAGCTCCCACTCGTTGGAATGAGGAGGAAAGGCCTATTCCAGGGTCTCGGGGGATGGGCTTGTACTTGCACCATCTCTCCCAACTGGACTGAGGCAGGATCTCCACAGTCCTTATTTTGTTTTCATAATTTGAGCCCTCGGAAGACAGGGGCTTTGGTTATCCCATCCGTCTGCTCAGACCCATCTCTCAGGCTCAGCATCTATCTATCTATCTGTGTTTCTGGGCTGGGACTATAGTAGGAGGTGGCAAAGTGTGAGTTTCCCCTGCAGTAGCAACTGAGCCCGTCGGCCTTGAAGATTCTCAAGCGTATCTCGGTTTCTGTTCCCGCGCCAAGGTCAGCAGCACATACACTAAAATCGGGCCAACCCAGACTAGGAAGGGCCCTGTCCATGCATAAGGCTTCATACTTTCATGATGGGAACGCCCCCACACTCAGGGATAGGCAGAATCAACTCTGTGAAGGAGCTGTATTACTAGCTCCACATTGAGGAATGTGCATGGTTGTATAAAGAGATAAAAAAACATAAGAGATCGCGGGAAGACATCTTGCATCAGCATGCAGCATGATTGAAAGGCTGCCTGGGACAGCAGCATTTATACACAAGGTAGACTCCAAGTCTGTTAAAGGAAATCCATTTTGTGTGTATTTTAATTTTATGTGCTCTTGAATGTATACAAGAACCACAGGAAATGACTGGTCAGTTGAGTACCTCTTCTCACAGATGCGCTCTACACGATGCAGAGCGGACGGCTCTAAAGTATGTTTGATCCAGCTATTGTTAACAATAGTTAATAGAGCCTGCTCTATAAAATGATAGATTTACCAGAAATAAAGAATCTTGAAGCTAAGATTCTGCCCTAAGTTTAAAAAAGAAAATGACTGGGAATAATTATACTGCTGTCAGTTTCTTTAAATTTACCGAACTTCTCTAATACTGTGTAACTTAGGACCTATAAAGACACATGATCCTTACTACTGCAGAGTTCTTACTGGGGCAGAGAATTTCATGAAGAATAGACAGGTGTGACTTAAAAATAGTCTTTGTGCTAAATAATACATGTTTTCATCTAAGGCTTAATAAATCAAGTCTGCTTTAAGAAAAATTATTTAGAAAACTCCAACCTTTGGGATTACACATGAAGCTGACACAGGTTCAGTGAAATGAGAAGGTCTCCTGCATCATCACTGGCACTGCTGGGCAGCCTGGTGGTGTGAAGATCCCCGTGGCCTCATCAGGATGCCTGGACTCTTCCACCCGGTAATCCGCCCATGGGAAGTTCCCAAAGAACCTGAAATCCGCGATACCGTCATACCAAACACAGACACGACTTCAGGGCCCTTCGTTAGGGAAGTCAGTTAATGATTACGCTGCACCCCACATAGGACACTGTGCTGCCACTCTGGTTCGCATAGCCTAGCAACTGTGGCAGGAACCATAGTTAGAATGTACCAGGGTCACACATAAGTGCGATTGCTTGACTTGATGTCTCTGTAAATTGTAAAGACGTGCCACCTATGTATGTGTGATCTGTTTTTCTCTGCTGCTTTTCAAAGAGAAAATAGTCTAACTTTTATATTCTCTAAAATACATGGAGGTTTTTACAAGCATGAAGGATTTAAGGGGAAGATTATAAAGAAAATTGTTAAGTTAGTTTACTGATAATGGCTTGTTCCATTTATTTTAAGAATTACATGGATTATTTATCCCGACTATATGAAAGAGAAATCAAAGATTTCTTTGAAGTTGCAAAGATGAAGATGACTGGCACCACTAAAGAAAGCAAGAAGTTCGGTAAGCCTGGCCCTGGGCCCAGGGTCTCCGGTTGGGAGTGTGGCTCTGAGGCCCAGGGTCTCCCGTGAGTGTGGCTCTGAGTTTTTTAAAACACTGGGAGGAAACACATAGCTAAAAGGCAGGCATCGGTCCACATGTTCTTTCCAAGCCAAGGTTATGTAGTGTGAGCGTCCAGCAGCAGCTGGACACACGCTGTGATGTGAGGTCACTGTGGATAGGGAGATCAGAGGTGAATATGACAGTGGAGCTGTGAGAGAGGGTTAGACTAGGGTCAGACCGGAGACTGCTGACTGTGGTTCTGATCCAGAAGACTGCTGCAGGTGGAGACAAGTCATTGCTCTCTACAGAGAAAGAACTAGGTTGTTCCTGGCTTCCTACTTCTCACTGGCTGCTTTGAATTTTAGAAAAGTGGGGTTTTTTTCTCTCTGTCTTGCCAAGGGTATATAAAAATGTCACCAGAATCTCCCTTGTAATTGTATCTTATTTTTTTAAAGCAATATATTTGGGGCCTATTGCTTCTTTTCCCTGATATTAAAAGGGACACGAACAGTTTTGAGAGAAGAGCCAGTGAAAGTACCAAGCTAAGAAAGGAAGTGCTGAGGCCACGCTCTGCTCTTGCATGTACCCATCTCTGGAGTTCTCTTTGGATGGAGTTCTGTGCCTCGTCAAATCCAAACCTGGCCTTTAAGGGCTACATTGTGCACTCCCCGGTGTGTCTGCGGACGCCCTTTAGAACACTGAGTTTAGCATTGACTGTTGAAAGGAGCCTGTGCCCTAAGCATCTACACGAAGTAGACAGCATCGTTGAACATCGCTGTCCTTAGATGTCCTAATTTGGGACCCACTGTATTAATTATTGTGATCTGGAAATTGAAATGGTTTGGGTTTGTCTGTTAATATGCTACCCTTTGTAAAACACTGTCTTGGACAGCAGGCTTTTGAAAACAGAAATGCTAACTCATCCTAAAGGCTAACTGTCCTTACACAGCAGTATGTCTATATCCTTGTTGGTGTTCACTGTGGACATGCTGTGCCTTTGGGGGCAAAGAGCATAAGACACTGCAGTTACATGTTTGATGTTTCCATGAAGTATATCTGTCATCACTTGTTAGTGTGCCATTAATGCTGGGGAAGCCCTTCTGTATGTGAAAACAAGCTGGATACACATAAAGACAAATGAAATACAAATACAATAGTATCTTTATAATATCATCATGTTATCCTAGAGCTTAAGCCTTCTCTTTTCCTACCCTGAATTCTTAAATTACCTTGTAAAAATGTTTTAATTTACATAATATAGATTTAGAATGCATTTTATAATTTTAAACCAATGTCTTAACAAAATGATAAATTTTCAATATATCTATTAAATATTGATAGATAAGAGTAATTTATGATAATTCATTATAGAAAATTACAATTATTTTGTTATACAAGAGAAGGAAAACTACAGAGAGTAACAGTGGTTTATTCATCTCTCAAGATTGACTCATTAATATTTTAAATTTACATTCAGGTTAAACACACGACTTCAGAAATTCTGAATTCAGTAGGATGGAGATTTTCCCCAAGAGTTCTTTTTCAATGATCCAGATTGTTTAAGTGAATTTTAATAGTAATTATAATTAAAACTGAAAGCCCGGCACTGGGAAAGTTAGCTTTTCAATGACTCGGAGTTAATGGTTCTAAACCAAGCTTCTGCTTTGAACTTGCTCTGGAAATCCTGCATCACAGGTCTTACGTGATGTAATGGACATTATGAGAAGGGGGCGGCTCTTGCTCTTTGAAAACTTGATTTTATCTTTAACATCACTTACTTCAAAAAAGTCAAAACAGGTTAAAGATGCCAGGAGGCGCTCTTCTTTGTGATAGGATCTCTATATAAGTTATTCCCTTCTTTGATTAATAGTTTTATCTCGATACAGTCAGAGGCATAGGATTTTCCTCCTGGGATTGGCACTTTGATGGAGTCTTCTGCTCTCTTCTCCAAATGTACTCAGTGTGATGGAGGCCAAGGAAGTTGAGTGATTACTTTTACAGTTACTACTTTTACTGGTTTTTTTCCCCTTCCTCACTTAAAATGGATACCTTAAAGACAGATGTGTCACTAGGGCAGCAAGGTATTGCTTATACTTGGGTCTAGCCTTGGTTTAGCATATATATCTTAACTATAGTAAACCAGCTGAGTTATCTGCAAAAGATACAGGGCTTTAGTCCCCTCATATATATAGTTACATAATTACAGTGTTCCTGCTAATATTATAAAATCTTTAACGAAATGTCTAAAATCATCTTACCCTTGTTTCTCGCTCTAGCTAAGTAGGCTTTTGATTCCAAAGTAGTTGAATGCAAGACTGGATTAAAGGCTTGGTGGAAGAGTAATAATTTCCATTATACAAATGAACACAGTTCTGTACTGGGGCACAGGCCCTACCCACTGCTGCTATGTGTTTGTCACCCACTGGGATGACTTAAAGATACCCAAGACTTTACAGGAGAATCTGCTGCTCAGAAAGAGTCTAGACATTATAACTAAGAGGCAGTACTGGTAACTAGTCGTGATCTAAGAGGCAGTACTGGTAACTAGTCGTGACTGTCCGCTTAAAAAACCCAAATCCTCTGAAATAGACTGCGGTGCGCCGGGGCATCGGTGCTCGCCTCAGTGGATGTCAGCTGCACTGTGGGGTTTGCTGCGCTACTGTCCAGGGCTTCTGGTTTCACGTCCCCTTGAGCTTCCGGGGTGGAAGGTGGGACTAGAACAGCACTGGAGTCACCAGCTCAGGGCGTGCCTGGCGATGCTGCTGCCAGCTGACACATCAGTCTCTGTTTTCAAGACGGTCTTAGGTTATAGTTTATTCTTTAATCATATTATGTGATTTATTTCTTACTGTTCACCTTAACTTCTGAGTTTGAGTTCAGAATATTTCGCAGCATAAGCTCTGAAGTTGACATGTAGATATTCTGTAGAACAGAATTCGAGAGTAAAAAAAAGGCCAATGACCATAATAGAGTTCAGACTTCCCTACTCCTTTGCCCCTCAGCCTCAGTCGTCCACAGAGCTCCTGATTGCTGTTTCCCACTTTTCAGCTTTCTGTTCATAGGCTACTCACCAAGAAATCAGCGTGACATTTGATTTTAATTATAAAACTGTCTTAAAGCCCCACTGACATAATCTTGAACTGATAGAGTAAAAGATTAGTGTGCTGAAGATGTCCTTCCGGGGCTTTCAGAGTACAATTGCTGTGTCAAAGCCACCCCTTCATTCCGTATTTATTAAATTACTTGAGCTTCATTTTTCTCAGGAAACAAAACCTTATGAACTCATTCTTTTAAACATAAGTGTACCAACTTCCTAAACTAAAACAATAATCCCATACATTTAAAAGGTTGGGGGAGAGGACTTAAACCCTGATATTTTACTTGGAAAGATATGAGTAGAAGTCCCACATTTAAGGTCTGTAAAACTTCTCATTCTTTCTCAATAGTCACTGAGTAACTACACATGTGTTTGCACTTCCTGTTAGTCAGTTCTCATGGTTCTTTGCATGTGTCTTTTAAACTAGAGCTTTAACTGCCTGTTGTGCATGGTTTGTGCAAATTGCGTTTATTAACTTGTCTTTGTCTTTGATGCTTGCAACCTAATCCATCACAGCTACACTGCCTCGAAAAGAAAGTGCTGTCAAACAGGAGACAGAGAGTGAGTATGCGTACCATGCTGGGAGGCTCTCAGTGCATGGTGTTACTGTCTAGATGCTAGCTGTTTGTCTTGAGAAACATTAACAGCAGATACGTTCATTGCACCAAATCGCCAGGTATTGGAAAAAGAAACCCAGCATGGTGGTTGTCTGTACATCCAAGAAATAAGTGACGTGGTTACAGTTACACAGTGAGGAGTGAAAGCTTTGTTGTCAGAAATGTATGGAAAACCTTAACACCGCACTTCTGTTACAGGTTATGTTTAGAAGAGTCTAACTGTTACTGGAGGGAGGGCTCAGCAGCTGAGAGCACTAGGGTGCTCTGAGAGCACTCATGTCGGGAGGCTCACAACCCCTGTAACTCCAGCTCCAGTGGGATCCCATACCTCTGGCTTCTGCCCACACCCGCACGCGTGCACACACACGCACACACACACACACACACACACACACACACACTAAAGGGATCTGGTAGTGGTTTGTATACTGGGGCCAAAGCTGGAATTGCCCCTGTTATAACTATTTTCCCTTTCTGCCATTACAGTTAACTGAGTCAAGAACTACGGGCTTTCCAAGTGTCTTATTGTCTACATTCTGAGTCCAAACATTATATGTTCTTCTAAGAAGGAGCCATTAGTTCCTTAGTGTGGGTTTCTAGACTCAGGAACATAGTAAATTTTTTTTTTTTTTTTTTTTTTTTTTTTTTTTTCTTTTTTCGGAGCTGGGACCGAACCCAGGGCCTTGCGCTTCCTAGGCAAGCGCTCTACCACTGAGCTAAATCCCCCAACCCCGGAACATAGTAAATTTAATAATAAATGATGGACTGTGATGGGAAATTTGTCAAGAAGTGATAGTGTGGGTCACCTTAACGAACTGCTGTTTAAGACAGACAGTTACTACTCAGCTGTGGGTTTTCTTAGGAATGTCACAGGGTCGGGTCAGCTGCAGTGTTAGCACAGTCCTCAGTGACCCTCATCGGTGCCCCATCTGCTTTGGCTTAGAGAGCACCACAGCTTTACCTTCAGGGCAGGATCCAGTCAGTAAGGTCCTTTCCATCCTGGTCCATAGCTGCATGCAGCTTTCCTTCCATTTACAGTGTTCTCTGCAGTAGGACCTGGTGTTAAGGAACAGCAAGGACTCTGTAGAAGATGTAGTAGAATCTGAGTCCTGGAGGACAGTACTCTAGAAGTAGCCCCGAGGCAGATTATAGGTCTTTTCTTCATGAGACACAGCCTTCAAAGTTCTGTTGTTTCTTAGGTCTCCATGGAAGCTCTGGGAAACTCACTGGATCAACTTCTAGTCTGAATAAACTCAGTGTTCAGAGCTCGGGCAGTCGCAGGTCCCAGTCATCCTCCCTGCTGGACATGGGGAACATGTCCGCTTCTGACCTCGATGTGGCCGACAGAACCAAATTTGATAAGGTAAAATAACAGGCAGTTCTTAACATTAACATTGTGATCGCCTGAATCTGAAAAATCCCAGTCCAAAGGGCAACTAAAATTTATCAATTCAGTAACATAGAAGAGTCATTGGCATTTACTTGTTAGAAATATGATGTGTAAATAAAGTCACACCTAAGTTGTTTGAGGAATGACAGAATCCAGAGTTTGAAGAAATGGCCTCACTGTTGGCTGCCATGGCACAGGTAATTTTCAGTGTGTCCTCCTCCTCCCAGATCTGAAGTGAGGAACTGTGAGTTTTCTTTCCAGTGTGTTTCACTCCGATACTGGATTACTCTGTCAGTCTTGGGAGCGTTGTCTGTGGCACACTGGGGGATCCTAGACCTGGGAGATGATCCGGAGTGAATAAACGTGGAGTGTTGTCAGGAGCTCAGAGCTCCGGGCCGTGCTGTGACGTCAGTGGTTTGCTTTCCGCAGATCTTTGAGCAGGTGCTGAGCGAGCTGGAGCCGCTGTGTCTGGCAGAGCAGGACTTCATAAGTAAATTTTTCAAACTACAGCAACATCAAAACCTGTCTGCGTCAATGGTATGGCTTACATTTAACTGGACAGTATTTATAGTCTAATACCGTTAGCCTAGTTACGTTTGTATTCTGCACTCACAGTTTTGATATCCAAACAGGGAAGGGACGGCTGTGCAATAAGTCAATCTTTTAAGTATTTGTTATTCACAAAATACAGAAAGCAGGAAGGTCGGTGGTTTCAGATTTCTAGGATTCCAGAATTCTTAAGCTGACAACCTCTAAATTAATAAGACAGGAAATGTCTGCATTTATTCTGTAGAGAACTTCATTCAAAAAGCCATTTTAATTGGGGTGTGGTAGCTTCTGTCTATAATCCGAGCACTTGGGAAGCTTAGTAGGAAGACTGCATGAGTTCCAGGCTGGCCTAGGACACAGAGTATGAGACCTAAAACACCAAAAGTCCTAAAAGTTTTAATATTTTACTGTTCTCAAAGAAAGCTCTGACCTAAGAGATAATGATACACAGAGGGTCAGGGGCCTTAGCTTGGAGTCTGGACACTGTGGGTGCTGCCCGTCCCCAGTCGCTATTAGTGTAGTGCAGATGCACTGCCTGTGGACATGAGAATGGAATGAGAGGACTGGAGCCAGTTTTGAAGAACTCAAACCACACAGGGAGCTGCGCCCTAAGGCGTGAGAAACTCTACTGCGGGAGGCTGTTGTTCCGGGTAGGAGGAGTGCCGGTAAACTCACGCAGCTTCAGACAGGATTCATGACAGCATTTAGATACTTCTATTTATTGTAGTTATTGTGTATTATTTTGCCTGCATGTATGTGTGTGTCCTGCATGTAGAGGAAGCCAGAAGAGGGCGTAGTATGCTTAGGAACTGGAGTTGCAGGTGGCTTTGATGAGCTGTCATAGGGATGTGGGAATCCAACCTGGGTCCTTTGGAAGAGCAGCCAGTGCTTCTAACTACTGAACCGGCTTCTAACCCGACAGCATTTTCAGAGCTGAATTCTCATACTAAAGTTGTTGGATGTTTTCCTCTGTGTGTGTGCGCGCGCGCATGTGTGTGTGTGTGTGTGTGCGCGCGTGCACTCGCACGCGCGCACATCTGGCCTCATGCACTTTCTCTTCCTCTTCATAGCCATAGTGTACACATATACAACTACAACTTTTTACCTTATAGTACTTCTCAGGGTTGGGGTGCAGGGGTCTAAAAGCAGGCTGAATAAGATGGGTCACTGGATAAAGGTGCTTGCTGAGCAAACCTGTGGGCCTGAGTTTTATTCCTGGAACCTACAGAAGAGCGAAGTATATAAGAACAGACTCCATCACATCGTCTGCCCTCCACACATGCACTGTGTCACTTCCCTGCACACATGGTTAACAAACTGTGAAAGTCTAAGAACAATGTATTTCATGAAATTTTCTTAAACATACAATATTAAGTTACTTTAATAGTAATAAAATATTACTATTTTCTAGAATATATTTTCTTGTAGGTGTTTTTAAAAGTAGCCTTTTGATATATAAACTTGTCACTGTGTTGGTCTTATTTGTGAGTATTTTTCAGGTTGAATCAGAAGACCTGGATGGAGGCTCATTATCACGGCCACAGAGTTCTGGCTCCCTGCTGCCTGTGTCCTCTGAGTATGTATTTATTACTCTGCATGTCTGGAAAACATAAACTTTGAGACATAAGGAAGTGCTTCTCATTAGTTACCTGCTGGTCCCCACACAGACCTGTGTGCGATCCTGGTTATCCTTCTGTTGGTGTGGTGAGGGAAACCCTGATAGAAACACAGAGTTGATCTTGGCCTGCAATTCAAGTGGAGAAATCAAGGCAGCAGGAACTTGAAGCCTGTGGTCATGTGCCATCCCTTGTCAGGAAGAGCAGAGCAATGAATGCCTGTGTTTAGCTCTCTTTTTTCCTTTTTATACAGTCCAGAATCCAGCCCAGGGAATGGTGCCACCCATAGTAGGAAGATTTTCCTACATCAAATAACAAAGTCAAGACAGTGTTCCCCCCAACCCCGCCCATGTCCAGAAGCAGTGTAGCATAGGTAATCTTTCACAGTTATAAATGAATGCTTGTCTCCTGGGTAATTCTAGGTCCTGTTGGGTTGACAATGGGCACATGTGCTAAGGGCTTGTGAACTCCTCTGTCTGGTAATCATAGGTAGATTCGTCAGTGCTAGTGTTTGCTGCGAGAAAGTAACCTTCAAACTATAGTGTGGACTTCTTAGCAATAGAAAAGCATAGTTTAGTGCCCAGCTTTGCAAATTGAAGCAAAGCTAATCAGAATGATAAAACTTAACTTTGGTCAGCCAGTTATATTCAAAACTGCTAAAGAATGATTCATTATAGTTTGATACTTTTACTTGTAGTGCCAATGTTTAGCTGTGTTTTTATATAGTACGTTACAGTCACAGTTAAAGGTGAATTCAGCCAAAGTATATGTTTTTTCATACTTCCTGAACAGGAAAGATATGATTCGCCAAATGATGATCAGAATATTCCGTTGCATTGAACCAGAGCTGAACAACCTCATTGCATTAGGAGACAAAGTTGATAGCTTTAACTCCCTGTACATGCTTGTCAAGATGAGCCACCACGTGTGGACGGCGCAGAACGTGGACCCAGCCTCTTTCCTAAGCACTACATTAGGAAACGTTTTGGTGACTGTGAAGAGGAACTTTGACAAATGCATTGTAAGTTGTAAAAATCAACCCAAGAACAAGTCCTGCAGTGTGGCTAATTCATTTAATCTGGGGTTTGATGTGCGTGACTTGCAGAGCTGTGAACCTGAGCGCATCGCCCACTGGAACAGAGAAGATACAGAGTCTGGCGACAGCTGCTGCCTGAGTGACCCTCTGGGCTCCTCATGACGCAGGATTGATTTAATGAAGCCGTTGAAAGGCACTTGGATTTATTCCTATTTTCATATATTCTAGTAAAATTGATTTGATTTAATTGATGACTTTATTATAATTTTATTTAATAGTTTACAAGGTTTAATAATCGTGCTTCTTTTTGTAAGAATCGGTTGCTGTGGCTTTAGTCCCAGCCCCCCAAGGCTGAGGCAGGCAGATCCCTTGAGTTCAGGTCAGCCTAGTCCACCTCTAGAGTTCCAGGACAGCCAGAGCTACACAGAGAGACAAGTTGCTAATAACGTCTTCCACCCATCGGGTCTCTCTCACAAGAAGCAGCATAAGTAGCTTTGTTGTTCCTGTTAGACTTTGGCAATTTGCAGGAGTGAATTGGGGTAAGCCCGGTTCTTTAATACATTCACTTTATTAATGCATTTTTGAATTTTTATCATTTGAATGTTTCTCATATATAGCCTATATCTTAAATATTCATAGTATAATGGCAGATAAAATATTAAGGGCAGTTAAAACCTATGATTTTTTAACACTTAAGAAAATAGCACTCAGGGCTGGAGAGATGGCTCAGTGGTTAAGAGCACTGACTGCTCTTCCAGAGGTCCTGAGTTTAATTCCCAGCAACCACACGGTGGCTCACAACCATCTGTAATGGGATCCGATGCCCTCTTCTGGTGCGTCTGAAGACAGCTACAGTGCACTCACATACATAAAATAAATAATATCTTTTTAAAGAAAGAAAGAAAAAAAGGAAAGGAAGAGAAAGAACAAAATGCCTCTGGATTGGGAGTCTGTTCAGTAGTGCATGGCTTGCCTGGCGTGTATAAGGCTCTCGGCTCCTCCAGTCACACAAACAACACACCACTCTCCGGAAGCATTGGTAACTAGGAGCTTCTTACTACAGGAAGACATTTGAAGAAGGAAGAGCTAAGAAAGGTTGGGATGGCAGAGTGAGTGACCCAGGTGAAAGCTGTAAAGGATTGTCATTTCTACCAGCACGCTGCCTGGCCGAGAGGAAGCGTTCAGTGCTGTTAGCCTGTATAATTCACAGAGTTTGCACAGTCCGTCTCTCCTCACATCACTCCCACCTGGGGGATGGTGTTGAAGAGGCAGAGTTAGAGGGTGCCCAGGCTGCTGGACAGACCCACAGGCCTGGTGGCAACACTGCAGTCCTCCCGCCTTCTCAGTCTGCCCCAGCACTGCACCCTTGGCTATCCGGATGAGGTGGCGCTTTGGGAAGGAGAAGCCCAAGTCACTACTGAGCTCACAGAGCTTGTTACTCCAACACCTGCAGTCTAGAAATTACTGTCTGACCCTCTGGTCCATTCAGCATGTAGATCTTCAGCTTTTCCCCCAAACCTCAAAACTGAATTTTTAGGTAGGAATTGAAGTGATTTGACTATGTAATACTTATGTGAGAAGTACATAGAATTGTACTTGAATCCGTAGATCTTTCCAGACCCTGATAGCTAGAGTCTTAGAATGACGAAATGCAACTCTGTTAATAGAAATCAGTGTCCCTCCTCTGGTCTTGTTACACACCCACCATGCTCCCGTCCCTCCCCCCATGGAGAATTTGTTGTTTAAAGTTTTACACGAGTAGGAATTGGAAATGGTTACACTTTCCCAGCTTAGGCACACGGCTGGCCACCAAACAGAATAACCTAGGGACATCCTCCGTGCCCAGGCCTTGGTTCTGCCTTACTGGACACCTGCCTTGTCCCTGTCTCTCACGAATGATAGAATTATAAACTGCTTCTTGTTGGAACACAGACTTGAAGTTCAAAATCCTGATTGCATCATTTTTTAATAAATTTAATTCTTTTCCTTTTATTTTCTAAATAAAATACAGCAGAGTATTCCTATTCCAGAGGACTGGTTTTCCTCGGTGTCCTCACCAGTTGTAGTTCTGAGCCAGCATCTGTAATCCCTGGGCAGGCACTGACGTGTGCATTTGGTCATCTGTGGTTTCTAAGTTGCTTGGCTTTTTTTCTCCCCTTGCTTTCTGCCTAATTGTAGAGTAACCAGATAAGGCAAATGGAAGAAGTAAAGATCTCAAAGAAAAGTAAAGTAGGAATTCTTCCATTTGTTGCTGAATTTGAAGAATTTGCTGGACTGGCGGAGTCAATTTTCAAAAGTGCTGAACGCCGTGGCGATCTGGACAAAGCATACACCAAATTAATCAGAGGCGTGTTCATTAATGGTGAGTTTCCGTGGTTTTGTTCTAGGAATGCTGTGCCAGTTTTCATTGTTTCTGAGTAACTGAAGCTGGGTAGACATGCACACTGCACTGTTTCCAGTAGTCTGAAATGCAAATGGATCTTAATAAACTCTATCAGTTATTAACAATAACCTAGCCAGCCCCCCAGTAATCAAGGCAGAATCCTACGGATTCCTTTGATTAGCTTTAGCACAATTCCTGGGGAAATAGTCCGCTTTATTTTTCTAGCGCTAGCCTGTTAATTCCCAGCTTGCTCCCTGAGTACTTGCTGCTGGAGTCTTGCTGGGGTTATTTCTGCTCCATCAGTCTGTCTGCTCCATCAGTCTGTCCTCAGGAGCATCCACTAGGACATGTGCTCCTGGTCCACCAAGTCTAATGGAAACCCCTTGTTCTCTCCATCTTTCTTTCTCCTTCTTCTCCTCCTCCTGTCTCCTCCTCCCAGCCCAGTAACTGAAACTACACCTCTTTCCATTCTCCCCAGTAATTGGCTGTATCTATTTTTATTTAACCAATAGCTTTAAATTTGGGAGCAAGGTTTACATAGCATCCCTTTGTATAATTGAGGGTCTGCAACCAGATCTTGGGGCCAGTATTTAGCACTCGAATACATAGCACCAACAGGACCACCCCCAACGTTGCCTCTTTCTGGGCTGTGTGAAATTGAGCATCTCTTTTATTTTTTCCTAATTTAAGGGTGTCTTTAGTTACAAGATACAAATATTTCATATTTAACAAGAATTGAAGGGCTTAATTTTACAATGTTTTCAATTATCTGCCTTTATGGTCAGATACACAGATGTTACACTATTACACAGCATGTCCAAGTATTGTATGTTCATGACACTGCAAAATAGGGATGTTTATTTTCACATTAGCATCAACTATAAAATTCTGATGTGCCCTTTGAAACTCAGTCAACAAGTCAAAAGAAAAAAAAATAATGCTTAATTTCTTAAGTAAATTATCAGTAATACCAGTTTGGTTTTATGTATGAGTGATTACATGACAAAGATACCTATTAAATATTTGAGTCCTCATATTTCATAATACACAGTACAATTCTGTTGGAATAGTCTATATGATGTCTTTACCTGATGTATTTAGTGTTCACTTATTAAAATATACTAAACTTTGATTTGGTTTTTATATCAAGTGGACTGCAATGAATTTTAGGGCAAAGTATGATCTTCATGTAACTTTCAGTGACGTCCCCACCTCCAACAAATAAACTATCTTATAGAAGCCTTTTTTTTTTTTTTTTTTTTTTTCGAGCTGGGGACCGAACCCAGGGCCTTGCGCTTGCTAGGCAAGCGCTCTACCACTGAGCTAAATTCCTAACCCTAGAAGCCATTTTTTATTTTACCTTGAAATATAGAAAAGACGCAGCATTTTGGCCATTCCCTTGACTTAGAAAGTTTAATGTCCACAAAGAGTAAAGCAGTTCATTTTCTCTGCTCTGTTGTATCCGCTGTTTTACATTTCTGTGAATTGAATTCAACATGAAGGCTGCCATACTGTCTTGCTGGATTACCTACCCCATTTCTTTACATTTTTTTATTAGATATTTCTTTACTTATATTTCAAACGTTATTCCCCTTCCTGGTTTCCATAAGCCCCCATCCCTTCTACTCCCCCTCCCCCTTGCAGGTATTCCTCGTATACATCCCCCTTATTGCTCCCCCATATTCCCCTGCACTAAGGGTCCAACCTTGGAAGGACCAAGGGCTTTCTCTTCCACCACTGGTGTCCCAATAAGGCTATTCTCTGCTACATAAGCAGTTGGAGCCCTGGGTCAGTCCATGTATAGTCTTTGGGTAGTGGCTTAGTCCCTGGAAGCTCCGGTTGGTTGGCATTGTTGTTCTTATGGGATTGCAAGCTCCTTCAACTCTTTCAATCCTTTCTCTAGTCCCCCCCCCCCCAAGGGGATCCTGTTCTCAGTTCAGTGGTTTGCTGCTAGCATTGACCTCTGTATTGGACGTGCTCTGGATGTGTCTCTCAGGAGAGATCTATATCCGGTCCCTTTCAGCATGCATTTTTTAGCTTCATCAATCTTATCTTTGGTGGCTGTATATATATATGGACTACATGTGGGTCAGGCTCTGAATGGCCATTCCTTAAGTCGCTGCTTTAAACTTTGCTTCCATATCCACTACTATGGATATTTTCCCCCTTTTAAGAAGGAGTGGGAGCATCCGCATTTTGGTCTTGAGCTTCCTGTAGTCTGTGGATTGCATCTTGGATAATTCGAGCTTTTTGGCTAATATCCACTTATCAATGAGTGCATACCAAGTGTGTTTTTCTGTGCTTGAGTAACCTCACACAGGATGATAATTTCTAGTTCATTACATTTGCCTATGAATTTCATGAAGTTATTGTTTTTGATAGCTGAGTACTATTCCATTATGTAGATGTACCACATTTTCTGTATCCATTCCTCTGTTGAAGGGCATCTAGGTTCTTTCCAGCTTTTGGCTATTATAAATAAGGCTGCTATGAACATAGTGGAGCATGTGTTTTTGTTGTATGTTAGAGCATCTTTTGGAATAGCTGGGTCCTCAGGTAGTGCAATGTCCAATTTTCTGAGGAAACTCCAGACTGATTTCCAGAGTGGTTGTACCAGTTTGCAATCCCACCAACAATGGAAGAGTGTTCCTCTTTCTCCACATCCTCACCAGCATCTGCTGTCACCTGAGTTTTTTATCTTAGCCATTCTGACTGGTATGAGGTGGAATCTCAGGGTTGATTTGCATTTCCCTTATGACTAAAGATGTTGAACATTTCTTTAGGTGTTTCTCAGCCATTTGGCATTCCTCAGCTGTGAATTCTTTGTTTAGTTCTGAACCCCATTTTTTCATAGGGTGATTTGACTCCCTGCGGTCTAACTTCTTGAGTTCTTTGTATATTTTGGATATAAGCCCTCTATCTGTTGTAGGATTGGTAAAGATCTTTTCCCAATCTGTTAGTTGCCTTTTTGTCCTAACAACAGTGTCCTTTGCCTTACCAGAAGCTTTGCAGTTTTATGAGATCCCATTTGTCGATTCTTGATCGTAGAGCATGAGCCATTGGTGTTTCATTCAGGAAAATTTCCCCTGTGTTCATGTGTTCAAGGCTCTTCCCCACTTTCTCTTCTAATAGTTTTAGTGTATCTGACTTTATGTGGAGGTCCTTGATCCACTTGGACTTAAGCTTTGTACAGGGTGATAAGCATGGATCGATCTGCATTCTTCTACATGCTGACCTCCATTTGAACCAACACCATTTGCTGAAAATGCTATCTTTTTTCCAGTGAATGGTTTTAGCTCCTTTGTCAAAGATCAAGTGACCATAGGTGTGTGGGTTCATTTCTGGGTCTTCAATTCTATTCCACTGGTCTACCTGCCTGTCTCATTACCAATACCATACAGTTTTTATCACTATTGCTCTGTAATACAGCTTGAGTTCAGGGATAGTGATTCCCCCAGAAGTCCTTTTATTATTGAGGATAGTTTTCGCTATCCTGGGTTTTTTGTT
This sequence comes from Rattus rattus, assembly GCF_011064425.1. Classification (NCBI taxonomy): domain Eukaryota; kingdom Metazoa; phylum Chordata; class Mammalia; order Rodentia; family Muridae; genus Rattus; species Rattus rattus. The sequence goes on from NC_046164.1 coordinate 33,302,517, forward strand.
ATTCCAAATGAATTTGTAAATTGCTCTTTCTATCTCTATAAAGAATTGAGTAGGAATTTTGATGGGGATTGCATTGAATCTGTAGATCGATTTTGGTAAAATGGCCATCTTTACTATATTAATCCTGCCAATCCATGAGCATGGAAGATCTTTCCATCTTCTGAGGTCTTCCTCAGTTTCTTTCTTCAGAGACTTGAAGTTCTTATCATACAGATCTTTCACTTGCTTGGTTAAAGTCACACCGAGGTATTTTATATTATTTGGGACTATTGTGATGGGTACCTACACCACTTTTTTTAAATATAGGAATTAACCTTGTAAATGTTCCCTGTGGAATTTTCTAAACAAGAGTACCTCCTGCCATCAGAACTGTTTAAAGCAAACTAATTCCATGGTACTTCAGGGTCACTGAGGAGCCACTGATGCCTTCTAAAAACCTCTACTCAAAATACTTCCAGAGTTCATGATTCTGGGTCTTTGGGGGGCTTGCGAGGTTTTTGTTTGTTTCCTCCTCTTTGTTGACATGGAAGGGTTTCCCTCTGCAGTTATTTCAGATATCATGTTTATGTCTAAAGCTTTGAGTTACTCAGCGTGTGCTGTCCGCAGTGCTTTCTTAACCGTGGTCTCTGTCAGTGTTGTTATGGCAGATGACATGCGTAAGAGGAGTTGAGCATCTCTCAAGTGTGAAAAGCAAGCACCTCCTACTGACCTGGCCCGCCAGGGTCTTACTGCTGTGTAGAATTGAAGGCCTTCCTGGGGTACAGAAGCGTTCAGTGAGGGTCTTCTGAAGGGGGTGGGCGGGCAGGGGTGCCACCATGCCCTAGAGGTCAGTCCCCTTCAGCCTCAGGGTTTTAATCAGTTAGGTTCCACAGGGTGCTTTAGTACTGTGGGCAGGCCTATGTGAGAGTCCACTCAGGAACATTTTGAAAGGAGATCAAGGGGATACAAAATGGAAAGGAAGAAGTCAAAGTGTCACTATTCGTGGATGATATAATAGTATACATCAGTGACCCCAGAAATTCTACCAGAGAACTCCAACAGCTGATAAACATCTTCAGCAAAGTGGCTGGATACAAAATTAACTCAAAAGAAATCAGTAGCCCTCCTTTATACAAATGATACACAGGCTGAGAAAAAAATTAGGGAAACAACACCCTTTACAATAGCCACAAATAATATAAAATACCTTGGTGTGACTCTAACCAAGCAAGTGAAAGATCTGTATGATAAGAACTTCAAGTCCCTGAAGAAAGAAATTGAATAAGATCTCAGAAGATGGAAAGCTCTCCCGTGCTCATGGATAGGTAGAATTAACATAGTGAAAAGTGGAAATGGCCATCTTACCAAAACAGTCTACAGATTCAATACACTCCCCATCAAAATTTCAACACAGTTTTTTATAGGCCTTGAAAGAACAATTCTCAACTTCATATGGAAAAACAAAAAGCCCCAGATTGCCACAATAATCCTGAACAATAAAAGAACTGGGGGAGTCACCATCCCTGGCCTCAAGCTGTCCTACAGAGCAATAGTGATAAAACCTGCACAGTATTGGTGCAGAGACACGCTGCTTAAAACTGTCTGATTACTTACACTTAATGATTTGATTTCATAGCAAAAATCAACAGAAAGTTAAATCATGCCATATTGCACCAAACTCTGTGTGTGTGTGTGTGTGTGTGTGTGTGTGTGTGTGTGTGTGTGTGTGAAGGCAAGCCTAGAGAAAGGGTAGATAAATCTTTTAATTGGGTGCTTGTGTTAAAGGTTAACTAGTTTAGTTGGAGGCGTGGCAAGATTGCTCCACAGGTCCAGAGCCTGTGCTGCCCTGCAAGTTCAGGTTCCAGAACCCACCAAAGTGGCTCACAACTGCCTGTAACTCTAACTCAGGATCTGATGCCCTCTTCTGGCTTAGGTAGGTACTACACATACCTATAGACTACCATACCATAGACGCATACATATGCCTAATAAAAATAGTTTTATCTGGTTATAAAAATAAAATGTGCTAATATTACAATAACAGAAAACAAGAAAACAGGCCTTTTTACGTTAAGGGGGAAAGATTATTTGTGACAATGTTTCTATTTATATATTTTTCCATGCCCCTCTCGCTGTCTCATACATACTTTATGTGTATGGTTTTGTAATTGAAGTTGTTTAGTTTAATTTTCCATGCACTAGAACTACTTGACTCTATAATCCTTAATCTTTCCTTGTCGGTTGATATAGATATCTATCCTAGGTTAATTTTTTCCTGTTGCTTTGATAAAATAGTCTGATAAAAAAGGAACTTAAGAAAGATTTAATTTTAGCTCCCAGTTCAAGGTACTGTCATGGCAGGGAAGGGAGGTCATGAGAAGCTGGATACAGCTGTTACATTACGTCTGTAGTCAGAAGGAGGAAGCAATGATGTGTGCCTGTTAGTGTTCAGTTTCCCTTCTCTGTGCTTATATAGATCCCCTGACCAGGGAATGGTACCACCTAGAGTGGGCAGTTCTGCTCACCTCAGTTAATGTAATCAACCACTCACAGCCGTGCTCCAAGGCCCATTTCCCACACTTTTCTATGTTCTGTCAGGCTGACAATACTAACCATCACAGTGTCTGTTAATCATTTTAATGACCTTGTGGTTTCTGTACATCACTATTTATTTACTGAATATGCCATTAGAATGGGTTAGTTTGTTTCCAGCCAGAAATACAATTGGTTTATGTATATATCGAGACGTTGCTAAGTTATGGTGCTAGTAGAGAGCTTATACCAGTTTAGTGCTGTGAGCATTTGGTGAAAGTTGAATTGCTCTGTATATTCTGCAGTGCTGGCCATTCCTGCCATTCTGTCTTTTTATCCCCTTCTGGCCAACATGCCCTAGATGTTCTCGCTCAGTTCACTGCACTTTGTGATTCTGTTCATGGTGTTCTTGTAAGAGTTTCCAGGTTTTGTGTCATCCTTTTCTTCAACTCCTGTGTTTGAGTCATTCTTTAGAAGGTCATGCTATCCCAAAACCTGATTTGTAACTAGCTATATTTTTCTTGATGGTTACGATCCTGTTGATGCTTTTTACTTAAGTACTTGAGCATTTTAGAACCTTCCCATGTGAATCATTTGTCCTGACATAGAGGTATAATTCACAATTTCCTCACTGACTTGAAGTTACCTTTGCTCCACACTGAATTTCCATGTGTGCATGGTATTGTTTGGGGATGACCCACTGTTTCAGGAGGCTTTGAGGACCTTGTGATATTAAAATACGGTGTTTAGTCCTGAACTATTTAACTCACCTCAGAGAGGTTTTTCTTTCTTTTCTGCATCGGTTTCAGTGGAGAAAGTAGCAAATGAAAGCCAGAAGACCCCGAGGGATGTGGTCATGATGGAGAACTTTCACCATATTTTTGCAACGCTTTCTCGTCTGAAAATCTCATGTCTTGAAGCTGAGAAAAAAGAAGCCAAGCAGAAGTACACTGATCACCTTCAGTCTTACGTCATTTACTCTTTAGGACAGCCCCTTGAAAAACTAAATGTAAATATATTTTTATTCCATGTTTTCCTGGTTTTGAACCCTGCATCAGTTTATATCAGAATACGTTTTTTGGGTACTGACACGGGAATGAGGCTTGAAGGAGGTGCTTGAGGAAGCTGCCAGCATCCAGACATTAATAGACGTCTGCATCTGTGGTTTCTTTTCATTTGTAAATTTGCAGCCCACACTCTCTAATCCCCATTGCCTAGAAAGCAGAAACAAGAGGATTATAACTTACATTCAGTGCCTGTGTGGGCAACTTAGGAGAACTCTGTCTCAAATAAATAATATACAATTGAACAATGATAGGAACGAAGATACTATTATTCCATTTTACAAACACAGAAACTTAAGGGTGAACCTTGACTGAGTTCTTCCCATTTTTTTCCTCATAAATGGCCAACTTTTATGTAGTTTAGGGGAAGATTTCAAAAAGATTTGTCAAGGTAAACGAGGATGGGAAATGATTTGAGGGTAAGATGCTTGCTGAGTTTCTATTGCCCCCAGAAAAGCACGCCCCAACCCTAGTTCAGATCCCAAGGGCTCGCTGGCAATAAATATAGCCCTAGCAGGGGGTCCCAGGCTCAGTGAGAGATCTCACTTCTGTAAATAAGGCAAAGAAACAATTGAGGAAGGTATCCTAATGTCAACCTCTGGCCTCCACACCTACCAGAAGTGGGGTGTGTGTGTGTGTGTGTGTTCGTGTTCGTTCGTTCCTGACTTGAGTCATTCCCCTGTGTAAATTATAAAATTAAGAAATGATAGTTTTGCTGGGTATAAATGTTTGTGTTTGTAATCCCAAATGCAGGAGGCTGAAAGAGATGGAGAGAAACCCTGAGTCTTTAACATGAAATAGCAAATGGAGCATGTGAGATTATAGTTCTCTATGCTCACGTTAGAGAAACAGAAGGCAATCCAAATGTCCCCAGCAGTTATCACTTGTAGCGAGGAGATACGTGGCTGTTTTAACATTTGTGGGCTTACATGCATTGAAACTTTCTCAGGAGTTCGGGTGATAATAAAGTAGCTCTTACCCATCACTCCTCTCCATTCCCTTGAAGCATTTCTTTGAAGGGGTTGAAGCTCGAGTAGCCCAGGGCATTCGGGAGGAGGAGGTGAGCTACCAGCTAGCATTCAACAAGCAAGAGCTCCGCAAGGTCATTAAGGAGTATCCCGGCAAGGAAGTGAAGAAGGGTCTGGATAACCTCTACAAGAAGGTTGACAAGCACTTGTGTGAAGAGGAGAACTTACTTCAGGTAGGCCATTCTCAGGACCGCCTGGCTTTGAAAGCTGCTGCTTCTCTGCACAGCCCGCCCCCCACACGCTCTAGTTTTAGTGCCTGAGAGAATCCCCATAGCCGCGTGGTGCACGCCTTCCCCTGCACTTGAGAGGTGAGGCACAGGATCGAGGTCATCCTAGGCTACATAGTGAGCTTACAGACAACCCGGCCTACATAGACCCTGCCTCAAAGAAGCCAAACAAAAGTAAACTAAAGACAAATGAAATTGTGTAGAGCACAGACAGGGTGGTGAACTGTAAGCAGGGTTCGTTATGTGCGTGTAGTCATTTCCTCTTTGATGTTTGTGTTCCCCATGGTGAGGCATTGCTGCTTTGGTGGCTGAGTTTCTGACTCACTGAGTGAGCTCAGTGTTGCTTATCATGGAGCCATGGCTCTGAGCGGGGTGGGGGTAGAAATGGATCTGGAATCCTGAATCACATTCAGCTGCGCAATCTGGGCCAAGTTCTTGAGTTCTGAGCTTCAAACTGAAGCCTCCCGTGGGCACCACTGTTGTTCATTTCCTGGATAAGGGCGTGAGACTAGAGAGGTGGGCTAACATGGCAGCAGGCCTAGCTCTTGTGCAGTGGGGCCAGGTTTGACAGAGTGAGGCTGTGTTCTTTATAAACTTTGCTGGGAGCCCAGAGATGGAGAATGTGTGATTTCAGCCTCATGGAAGCACTCACCCACGGGGCTGCATTTGTGCTCACTTCTCAAAGGCAAGCCCTTGCTCACGAGTGGTAGGCATGATGCTCAGTGGAAGAAGCTAAGTGAGGAAAGCAGAAGGTGTGGGCGATAGTGCCAGGTCTTAAGTTGACAGCAATGAGGATGGAGGAGGTTCAGTAGAAACTCCTAGGAGAGTACATTCTGGGATGGGGCCATAGACCCACCCTCCCCAGGTCCTTGGGAGACTTAAATTGCACTGTGCTGATACAGGGTAAAGCTCAATGACTTTAAGCCCTGACATCACCATCAATTCTGTCTTGAAATTCTCTACACGTCTGCCCCATGGCTAGGTATGTTATCACACAGTTGCAGGTGGAGGGAAACCCTGGGTCATCATGGCTCCCTCCACAGTATCAAGCAATGCTCTGTGCCATTGATTCTAGATAAAGAAAAACCTGAACCATGACTAAAATGGAACTTAAATGTTAGCATTGTACTTCCTGAATGGTGGTCCTGCTTCCACACATAATTGTGCATCTGTCGTGGATGTTAGAGTGTATGTAATAACAGCTAAAGCATAATGGGTGTTTGCTCGTGGGAGACCTGGCCTTCCTAAACCTATACTGGATCATCAGCCTCTTGGCTAACTCAGGAGGGAAGACTGTTACATCCACACCTTGTTTACAGACAGGACCAGTGGCATGGGCAGAGGTCCCAAGTACAAGGGCTGAGGGCATTGGCATCAGAGTGACGTTCCTACTGCCATGCATACAGATCCTCAGATCTGTCTCATAACCTGTGCTCCGTGTGCGATTACGGAGTCGTCCCTCACGGGGCTCTGGCCTTCACTTTCTGTTTTGCAATAGGTGGTGTGGCACTCCATGCAAGATGAATTTATACGCCAGTACAAGCACTTCGAGGGCTTGATAGCGCGCTGTTACCCTGGATCTGGAGTTACGATGGAATTCACCATTCAGGACATTCTGGATTACTGCTCCAGCATCGCACAGTCCCACTAAGCTTTGTGACAGAGAAAAAGAAGTGAGCATGCCCTTCAGCCCACCAAACACTACGTAGACAGTAAAGCATGTGCTTCGAGAAGCCAGACTCCAGCCTCTGTTACTAATGTCAGATAACTGCAGGAAGCGGCTGCAGCTCGGGTTTCTTTGGCCTGCAGGTGGTGTATGTAAGCCTTTATCTCATCATGAGAAGCCTTCAGCACTTTGCAGTGACAGGGCAGGACATCCTTTACTGCCCCCTGCTTGTGTTGCAGTGACTGTGCTGAGGGGAAGTGGGAGCTGTCAGCACTCACATGCGCCAGTGGCTCACAAATCATGGAACTGTGAACACTGTACAGAACTGTTTGTCCCCGTGTCTCACCAGTGTGCATATGGGCAAGGGAGCTGATGGGGTAATCAGTTACCAGCCTGGATTTTAAGGATGATGTAGCTCTGTATATTAAATAAAGGACATTATTAAAAGTTGATATTTGATAATATTCTTAGGTATTATATATCTTACATATAAAAGCAAATTCTTACAGAATCTGTATACCAGAACTAATTGTGAGGTCTACCATAGAACACTTAGAATTTTAACAATAAGAAAGAGAACACTAAGAAAAAGATATAACAGCATCAAAAATACTTCATATTTAGGACCATACTGAAACAACCTGAATGTCCATCAGCAGAGGAATGGCTGAGTACAGCCGTGTTCACCCCATGGAGCAGTGATAGCAGAAAGGAAATGTAGAGAAGTGCTGGAAACACGGTCATGGGAAAAGGGCATCACCACGGACACATGTATGTGCCGGGATTTTTTAATATGAAACTTTAAAACACATTAAGCCATTGTAGCTTAGAGTTACAAGTGGAAAAGCAGAGGTTAATTGAAAATTTCTGGTAAAATAAGGCAGAGGCATAGACGTTTAAAAAGTCATGTGGCAGTACATGCCAGTCATCCCAGCACTTATGAGGCTGAGGCAGGAGGATGGCTGATTTGGGAGTTTTGCTTGGTTTACTTGTCTCTGTAATCAGCTTGGCAGCAAGGGTCAAGGCTGCCCCACTGACTCATTGTCTGTAGCAGTTCATTCCTTACTGAGTTCTGAGTTAGAAAGTAGAAGGAAACAGGCTAGTTCACGGAAGGTGGGAAGAGTTTCCTTAGCCGTGCCTGCAGCATCGGACACAGACACAGCTTCCACTGCTGTGATGTCAGACACCGCCACTACCCACACCAAGGTTCCAGTCGGCTGGAGGCCAAGCCTGCCCTGCTGAAAATCCAGCACTCTTAGGTGTGCTCTGAGCATTGTGGACAGTGAGACACAGAGGTTCTCAACCTGGGGTTTGCAACCCTTTTGGCAAACGTCTATCTCTAAAAAATAATTGGCATTACGATTCATAACGGTAGCAAAATTACAGTGATGAATAGCAACAAGACAGTCTTATGGTTGAGGAACTGTATCTGGGTCACAGCATGAGGAAGGCTGAGAACTACGGGCTAGGAATTCTTAGAAAGCCACTGACCCTCAAGGAAGAGGAAATGGGCACATAGTTCTTACCCTATTGTGCAACCAGTGCAGTTTAAGTTTGATGAAAACCTGGAGAATGAATTAAATTCATGGAGGATCATCCCAAGTGAGTCATGTGCCCTGTACGATTCAGCTCTGCAGGAGAAGGACTGTCTATATATACCTCTGTAAATTTCTCTGCTAAGACTGGGCGTGCAAGTATAACAGCCCGACTGGCACAAGCCATTGGCTTTCAACCTGCTACATATTAAAACCATGGACAAATATTAAACATGCCGACCTGTGAACCAGAGCCCAACCAACAAAACAGTGTCTGAAGATGGAAGGGCGCTCCACACGTTCCCTGGGTGGTTATGGGCAGCCTGAGCCAGCATAGCAATCCACCTCTCCCTTTCTGTGTTTGCGCACTGTCTGAATCCCTGAAATGCAAGAGAATAGAGGGTCCCAAAGCAGACAGCCCACTCAGAAAAGGAAGCGGAGGTCCCTCGGGCATGCAAGACCTTTCCCCTGGCCCTCTTCCTTTTTAGGAGGTGGAGGGATGGGGATCCAGTCAGAGCTGTGGCAGCTCTGGTCGTGAGGAGAGCCTGATCACCAGAGCACAGTCTGCCAGCCTTGCCTTTTCCTTGTGTGAGACCCCAGAGGGCACTGGCTTTTCCATAATGTGCATATAGATCCCTTCCCTACTTACAGCATCCATCAATCCATTTGTCTATCTTACCTAAACTCACACTTCTCTGCTGGGTAATCTTAGCTGAGTGATTTGACTTTGTTTTTAAATGGAGAAATATTCTTAAAATTCTCCCCTAAACTACCTTACAAAAAGTAAGTACAACCTGAAATTATAACCTGACCTTCAAATTTTTTCCAACAAGAAGAAACATGGGATAGGAGACAAAGACAAGGTACAAAGATCCCTTTTAGGTTCCGTGAAGCATGGCCAGTCCTTTTGTTCCTTGTTTTTGTTTTTTTAAACAGTTGATCCACTTTATTTCTTTGTTTTTTTAAATAATTATTTACTTTATATATATATAAGTACACTGTTGTTGTCTTTTGACACACCAGAAGAGGGCATTGGATCCCATTATAGATGGTTGTGAATCACCATGTGGTTGCTGGGAATTGCACTCAGGACCTCTGGGAGAGCAGCCAGTGCTCTTAACCACTGAGTCATCTCTCTAGCCCCTGTTTCTTGTTGATACATGATTTAATACTTGTTGTTAGTGGCATTTATAAGTTTTCCTCTTAACCCAACTAGCTCCCAGATAATTGAAACTGGACTACTATATTTAACAAGCTTTAAGGGCACAACAACTGAGCAGTGTTACTCTATAAAATAATCCGGCTACCTCCCAGTCAAAATCCCAGTGGTACTTGCACTTTAGTACTGATCTGGCTCTATGGGCTCCAGTTATTTTCTCAAGATATCTCCTGGACTCTCTCCCCTTGGCTAATCCCCACTTCCTCCCTCTCTCTCCCTTCCCTTTGTCTGGGAGGAAGCCCATCCCTATTCTCTCCCTTGCTCAGTAACTGGCTGATCAGCTAGCTTTACTAACCAATCAGAATAATTAGGGATCAGTGTTGTTCACAACATTGACACTGGAGATTCTTAGGATAAGGATTGCAACCAGATATGGGGACACAGAAATCAGCATTTGAGTAATACAAGGATAACCTTTACCCAGGGCACAATAACACTGTGTCTGCAATGTCAGGAGGAGTTTAGGCCGGAAGTTTTGTTTGGCTTCATTAGGAGTTGGCATTCCTGATATTTGCTTTCCTTTAAAGGTTTTCTAGGGGCCAGCAATTCTTAGGTTGGTTCCTGTCTAGGCCCTGACAAGCAGAAACTCAGCCAGTACTTTGACCTCAGTGTTGACCTGTCAGTGCTGCAGCACTCAGGGAGAGCCCCTTCCACAAGGCTCTTCAAACCGCAGTCCATCCCCACACTCCTCACTGTGAAGAGGAAGTCCACAGGCTCTGACATTTAATGTGGGGGAAAAAAGAAAGTAACCGTGAAGTGGTACTAAAATGTTTTTAGGATACCTTCCTTGGTATTTATACATGGAGCTTATAAAAACAAATAATGATTAGCATTCTAAGGAGAAAAGAGGAGAGAGTGCCAATGAGACTGGGTACTGGTGAAATCAAAATGGCATGCTTCTCCCAAGGGCATCATCCTAGAACCATGATTTCTCTGCCGCCTCTCAGGGTCTCCTGTTTTTAAATGATTCCTTAACCCTTAGCCTCACATTTGGTTTTGTACCCAATTTCTTCTGCTGTGTGGAAAGTTATATTGATCGCTCTACAAAGAGCTGAGTTGTCCCTCCTGTCATACCACAGTGGGTACTTACTGGGTCCTAGCGCTACTCTCCACAAAGACTGAACACATGACTAATAATCAAGACAAGCCAAACTCCCCTGCTCACCAGATGCCTAATCTTGAACAGCAAGACACATACAAGCCTTTCTCCGCAAGGCTACACACCTGTGCCAGCGATGTATCTCAGCTGAAGGTCCAGTCAATCTCTTACAGTGGTCTCCAAATCCAGGGTCAGGATCCTAGGGGAGATGCTCTGGCTGCTGTGCAGATCAAGGTAGTGTCTCTGATGTCTCCACTTCCCTAAACACAAGACACCTCATCTCCCCTGGGGACCTTCCCAGATCCTTTCTGATAGGGATCCAGCCACAGACACCAGATACTCAAGACCTTTTAGAACAAGTCTTTTGACCAGATTGCAAGGGGCTTGCAGAATGGTTGGGAAAGACTAGTAGAATAGACCCTAGGTAGACACTCCTAGAAACAGCTCCGAACAGTTGGGGGGCCATGCCTGCTGTTCCTGGGTGCCCCGACGCTCCCTCACCAAAGTCAGCTGCCATTGCACATGCAGGTCTGGTTAAGGAAAAAACAAACCACATTTTATTCTGACAAGCCCCGAATGCGCATCCTCAGCTAAGACTTCCCTCCACTCAAGGAATATCTATTGAGTGATTTTCCTCAAATTCCTCTCCCTTGATCTGAGATGAAGGGAACTTTCTCAAACATGCTAAATGATTATAATATTTTGTCATACTTGCTTATAAACGGCTAATTGTCTGTAGTAAACCTTAAGAGATGCTAGCTTCTTTACCAATGAGTGCTTTAGACATAGATTCCATGTTGTTCTGTCCAATAAAGAGAATCCCACCAGAGAGTGCTGAGAAGAGAGGTTTATAACATGTGTGTCTGTATGGATTTTTATTTTTATTTTTGTTAGGCGATCTGTCTCTTCCTCTCACTCCTCATTTTGGGTTGTCTTGCATGCAAACCTGCTTCTTGAGGGCTGTGATGACCGCTTTCTGACTATGAGACAGAGGGTCCAAAAATAAAATTCCCTCATTGAGGAAAGAGAATGGCAAGAGTCCCTGATGGTGCCATGAACTACTCAAGTTAAGGTTTGCGGCTGCCGCCTATTTTGTAAGGTGTGTGTTGTGTGTTGGGCAAGACGTGCTTTTGTTACTTAACCAACAACTAGGCCTTTGTGAGATGTAGACAAACACATTTCGACCAAAATATAGAGTCTTACAACCTGTGATAAGAAAAAGAGGAATGGAGAGAGGGAGGAGGAGGAAGGAGGAGGGAGGGAGGGAGGAGGAGAGAGAGAGAGAGAGAGAGAGAGAGAGAGAGAGAGAGAGAGAGAGAGACCTCATTGGCTTTGCCCACAATAGCCCAGAGAGCCAACCAATCACATTGAGATCACACCAGCTTTTGTCCAGTGTCTACCAAAATCCCATAAAATCTTAGATAAGGAAGTTCTAACTTCCTATCTTGTTTGTTTTTTCTTTAATTTCTCACATTTCTATAATTCTTTTATTATAATTTATTTTTCTTGGATATTTTATGTATTTACATTTCAAATGTTATCCCCATATCCCCTCTCCCATCCTTCTTCCCCTCCACCTGCTTCTGTGAAGATGCTCCCACTCCCACCCACCCACTCCCACCTTAACACTCTGGCATTGCCCTACACTGGTGAAATGAGCCTTCACAGGACCAGGTCCTCTCCTCCTATTGATGCTAGACAATGCCATTCTCTGCTACATATGCAGATAGAGCCATGGGTCCCTCCATGTGTATTCTTTGGTTGGTGGTTTAGTCCCTGGGAGTTCTGGGGCATCTGGTTGGTTGATACTGTTGTTCTTCCTATGGGGTTGCAAACCCCTTCAGCTCCTTCAGTCCTTTTTTTAACTCCCCCAATGGGGTCTCCGTGCTCAGTCCAATGGTTAGCTGCAAGCATCCTCATCTGTATCGGTAAGGCTCATATGAAGACCATATGAAACTCGAGAAGAAGAAAGACCAAAATGTGGATGCTTCAGTCCTTCTTAGAAGGGGGAATAAAGGACCATAGAAAGAATCAAAAGAACAAAAAGTTTGTTCTTTCAGAAAGTCAACAAGATAGATAAACCCTTAGCCAGATTAACGAGAGGACACAGAGAGTCTGTCCAAATTAACAAAATCAGAAATGAAAAGGGAGACATAACTACAGAATCAGAGGAAATTCAAAAAAATCATCAGATCTTACTACAAAAGCCTATATTCAATAAAACTTGAAAATCTGCAGGAAATGGACAATTTCCTAGACAGATACCAGGTACCGAAGTTCAATCAGGAACAGATAAACCATTTAAACAACCCCATAAGTCCTAACGAAATAGAAGCAGTCATTAAAGGTCTCCCAACCAAAAAGAGCCCAGGTCCAGACGGGTTTAGTGCAGAATTCTATCAGACTTCATACCAATACTATCCAAACTATTCCACAAAATTGAAACAGATGGAGCGCTACCGAATTCCTTCTATGAAGCCACAATTACTCTTATACCTAAACCACACAAAGACCCAACAAAGAAAGAGAACTTCAGACCAATTTCCCTTATGAATATCGATGCAGCAAAAATACTCAATAAAATTCTGGCAAACCAAATCCAAGAGCACATCAAAACAATCATCCACCATGATCAAGTAGGCTTCATCCCAGGCATGCAGGGATGGTTTACTATATGGAAAACCGTCAACTCAATCCATTATATAAACAAACTGAAAGAATAAAACCACATGATCATTTCATTAGATGCTGAGAAAGCATTTGACAAAATTCAACACCTCTTCATGATAAAAGTCCTGGAAAGAATAGGAATTCAAGGCCCATACCAGAACATAGTTAAAGCCATATACAGCAAACCAGTTGCTAACATTAAACAAAATGGAGAGAAACGTGAAGCAATCCCACTAAAATCAGGGACTAGACAAGGCTGCCCACTCTCCCTACTTATTCAATATAGTTCTTGAAGTTCTAGCCAGAGCAATCAGACAACAAAAAGGAGATCAAGGGGATACAGATTGGAAAGGAAGAAGTCAAAATATCACTATTTGCAGATGATATGATAGTATATTTAAGCGATCCCAAAAGTTCCACCAGAGAACCACTAAACCTGATAAACACCTTCAGCAAAGTGGCTGGGTATAAAATTAACTCAAATAAATCAGTAGCCTTCCTCTACACAAAAGAGAAACAAGCTGAGAAAGAAATTATGGAAACGACACCCTTCATAATAGACCCAAATAATATAAAGTACCTCGGTGTGACTTTAACCAAGCAAGTAAAAGATCTGTATGATAAGAACTTCAAGCCTCTGAAGAAAGAAATTGAAGAAGACCTCAGAAGATGGAAAGATCTCCCATGTTCATGGATTGGCAGGATTAACATAGTAAAAATGGCCATTTTACCAAAATCGATCTACAGATTCAATGCAATCCCCATCAAAATACCAATCCAATTCTTCAGAGAGTTAGACAGAACAATTTGCAAATTCATCTGGAATAACAAAAAACCCAGGATAGCGAAAACTATCCTCAACAGTAAAAGGACTTCTGGGGGAATCACTATCCCTGAACTCAAGCAGTATTACAGAGCAATAGTGATAAAAACTGCATGGTATTGGTACAGAGACAGACAGACCAGTGGAATAGAATTGAAGACCCAGAAATGAACCCACACACCTATGGTCACTTGATTTTTGACAAAGGAGCCAAAACCATCCAATGGAATAAAGGTATCATTTTCAGCAAATGGTGCTGGTTCAACTGGAGGTCAGCATGTAGAAGAATGCAGATCGATCCATGCTTATCACCCTGTACAAAGCTTAGGTCCAAGTAGATCAAGGACCTCCACATCAAACCAGATACACTCAAACTAATAGAAGAAAAAGTGGGGAAGCATCTCGAACACATGGGCACTAGAGAAAATTTCCTGAACAAAACACCAATGGCTTATGCTCTAAGATCAAGAATCGACAAATGGGACCTCATAAAACTGCAAAGCTTCTGTAAGGCAAAGGACACTGTGGTTAGGACAAAATGGCAACCAACAGATTGGGAAAAGATCTTTACCAATCCTACAACAGATAGAGGGCTTATATTCAAAATATACAAAGAACTCAAGAAGTTAGACTGCAGGGAGACAAATAATCCTATTAAAAATGGGGTTCAGAGCTAAACAAAGAATTCACAGCTGAGGAATGCACCTAAAGAAATGTTCAACATCTTTAGTCATAAGGGAAATGCAAATCAAAACAACCCTGAGATTTCACCTCACACCAGTGAGAATGGCTAAGATCAAAAACTCAGGTGACAGCAAATGCTGGTGAGGATGTGGAGAAAGAGGAACACTCCTCTATTCTTGGTGGGATTCCAGACTGGTACAACCATTCTGGAAATCATTCTGGAGTTTCCTCAGAAAATTGGACATTGAACTACCTGAGGACCCAGCTATACCTCTCTCGGGCATATACCCAAAAGATGCTCCAACATATAACAAAGACACATGCTCCACTATGTTCATAGCATCCTTATTATTCATAATAGCCAGAAGCTGGAAAGAACCCAGATGCCCTTCAACAGAGGAATGGATACAGAAAATGTGGTACATCTACACAATGGAATATTACTCAGCTATTAAAAACAATGACTTTATGAAATTCATAGGCAAATGGATGGAACTGGAAAATATCATCCTGAGTGAGGTAACCCAATCATAGAAAAACACACATGGTATGCACTCATTGATAAGTGGCTATTAGCCCAAATGCGTGTATTGCCCTAGATGCACAGAACAAATGAAACTCAAGACGGATGATCAAAATGTGAACGCTTCACTCCTTCTTTAAAAGGGAAACAAGAATACCCTTGGCAGGAAATAGGGAGGCAAAGACTAAAACAGAGGCAGAAGGAACACCCATTCAGAGCCTGCCCCACATGTGGCCCATACAAATACAGCCACCCAATTAGATAAGGTGGATGAAGCAGAGAAGTGCAGGCCGACAGGAACTGAATGTAGATCTCTCCTGAGAGACACAGCCAGAATACAGCAAATACAGAGGCGAATGCCAGCAGCAAACCACTGAACTGAGAATGGGACCCCCGTTGAAGGAATCAGAGAAAGGACTGGAAGAGCTTGAAAGGGCTCGAGACCTATGAACAACAATGCCAACCAACCAGAGCTTCCAGGGACTAAGCCACTACCCAAAGACTATACATGGACTGACCCTGGGCTCCAACCTCATAGGTAGCAATGAATAGCCTAGTAAGAGCACCAGTGGAAGGGGAAGCCCTTGGTCCTGCCAAGACTGAATCCCCAGTGAACGTGATTGTTGGGGGGAGGGTGGTAATGGGGGGAGTATGGGGAGGGGAACACTCATATAGAAGGGGAGGAGGAGGAGAGGGTTAGGGGGATGTTGGCCAGGAAACCGGGAAGGGGTATAACAATCGAAATGTAAATAAGAAATACTCAAGTTAATAAAGATTAAAAAAAGAGAAGGGGGAATAAAATACTCATGGGAGGAAAAACAGGGACTGCCCTCTGACAGTTCCTCATCCCATTCTTCTCCATCTACAGAGGATGTTCCCCCATACTTCGACAGGCCTCCCCACTCCCTGGGGCCTCAAGTCTCTCAAGGGTTAGGTGCTTCTTCTCTCACTGAGGCCAAACCAGGCAGCCCTCTGCTGTATATTTGTCAGGGACCTCTATCAGCTCATGTACACTGCCTGGTTGATAGCTCAATGTCTGAGAGATCTCAGGGGTCCAGGTTTATTGACACTGCTGGTCTTCCTATGGGGTCGCCCTCTTCCTCAGCTTCTTCTGGCTTTTCCCTAATTGAACCACAGGGGTCCCTCACTTCAGACCATTGGTTGGGTGTAAATATCTGCTTTGTCTCAGCTGCTTGTCAGACCTCTAGGAGGGCAGCCATGCTAAGCTCCCATCTGTAAGCACATCATAGCATCAGTAGTAGTGTCAGGCCTTGGAGCCTCCCCTTGAGATGGATCCCAAGTGAGGCTGGTCACTGGATCTCCTTTCCCTCAGTCTTTTCTCCATTTTTTTTTTTTTTTGTCCCTGCAGCTCTTTTAGGGAGGAATAATTCTGGGTCAGAGTTTTTGATTGTGGGATGGCAACCCCATCCCTCCACTTGATGCCCTGTCTTTCTACTGAAGGTAGAAATTTCCCCCTTCCCCACTGTTGTACATTTTATCTAAGGTGAAATTCTCTCACCTCCCAGGCCTCTGGTACATTCTAGAGGGTCCCCCAACTCCTACCTCCTGAGGTTGTATATTTCCACACATTTCTGTAATTCTTAATAAAGCTTGTTTCTGCTTTGTGTATGCCCTTGAGAGTCTATACCTCTAATGTTCACAGGCGAGAGATAGCAAACCTAGAGCCACTGTCTTAAGGCGATGTTTGGTGACTATGACTACTCAGCTCAGCACCCTAGGCCTTTGGGTCATGCACAACTGGGCCATGAAAAGTGCTGCCACACTCAGAGCTCTGGTGTCAGGGAGGATGGAAACAACTGTAGACAGCCTATGAGACACAGAAAGAGGACTATTGCTCTTCATGGGAGACTGGAACATGGCCAGTCTAACATTACTCTGTCTTTATATGCATGGAAAACACTGAACAGATGTATCAAAGGAAAAAAACATATCCCGATCTTCAGCTCAGATCATTTTAATAAGAACACTAAGAGACTGGAGCGTCTCTACTCCAGAGGATATAGTCAGATAAATAATAGCTTTAGAGCCCGTGAGTTAAACACTGAGGATTAGAGTGGTATTCTGAAGGGTCCTCAAGCTCATAAGGGAAATGCTTCACTTTCTCATGAGTGCTCAGAACAAACCACACAGCTTAGGGGAGAGCCACTTGACTAAAGGTGATCAGCAGTGCAAAGCAGAGTTCTGTTGCCATGGATATATTCCTATGGCAAGTACCATGACATTTTGGGGGAGAGGAAATCTGTCCCTTATTTAGAAGGGTGACAGATAATGCAGATGCTGAGATGCACTGGGTTATGGGATAAACTAAACTGACCTATTTATTTTAAGGAGGTCTTAACCTCAGAATGGAAGGAAATGTGTTACTTTGGGGGAGAGATTTTGTCTTTGTTTGTACAGAAGAAAAGCTCTGGATTCCTTCCAAATTGATAACAATCGGATTTGACTGGGGTTGAGGGGGCGCTGAAGATCCTGACTGCCAACATGAGAGAAATCAAGAACAAAACACATAACTTCTATTGCTGATTTCCCAACATGGAAACAGCTCTGAGACAGCTAAGACAGGAAACTGTCTCCAGCCAGAACTTCAGCCTATCACATAGCTGATAAATCCTGGTGTACAAAACCCTCAGGACTTATCCCACCATCCTTTCATACCTGTGCATAGATAAACATTTGTGTTACAGTTTGGCCATATAACCCAAACAAACTTACATGAAGAAAGACAGAGATACCCTCCCTGCTGGGACAGAGAGCACAGAATCATCTCTAACTAAGCTCTGCAAACTTCACATTCTATACATATATTAATGCAGAAATGCATATTGTGAAAGTTTATATGTTTACAGACAGCAATGAAGAAAAAAATGGCCCTAACAAGATTCACCCTCGGGGATGAATCAAATGCTGAGAGACATATTTATTCCAGCATCCTGCTTGATCCTACCTCAGACTGCCTCAACGCTGTTTCCTCAAAAATCTGCATCCAGGACAGTTTCACAACAGCTAGCTAGACCATTCTGCATCACAGGCTGCTCCAGCCAGGATTCAGTTAGGCCCTGAACTTGTTCAACACACAGAGACTGGACAGCAAATCTAACAGCCAGCTTTCTTAAGACTAACCAATATCGCAATTTTCTTAGTGCCCCTCCTCCATAAAGGTAAACAATGGTCCCAGACAGTAGGAACAACACCCCATTCCCCAGAGGCGGGTGGATCACTTTTGGTCATTCAGTGGATGATGGGCGTTTGTTGTCATTTAAGGCGGATAGTTCCAAGTTGTTAATGGTCTTGATCAAGGAGAGAAATAAGGAGGTTAGACTCAGGTATTTTCTGTTTTCCTTTTCCTTCCTTCATCCTTCTTTCTTTCTTATGCCAAGGGGAAAGGGAGAGAATGATTAGAAAGAAAAAAAGGAAACAGAGATAATAGGATAAAAGGGTAGATCATGGAACCTACTTTTAGACCAAAGAACACCAACAAGACAAATCTTTTTATAGTAGTGTGGACTTTGTATGTTGATACAGATTTAGAATTATATTTTGCTATAAAACATTTTGAATATATGTTTCAACTCTTGTGTAAGGCATTGTACCTATGTAATGTGATGTTCTAGACCTTGAAAGCTGCTATTGAAAACTATTTAGGATGATTAAAAATGTAAGTAGTCTGACAAACTCATGGTTATGTTAAATATACCAACTAGTTAGTTACAGCTAGATATTTTCAAAGTTGAACAGATGGTAAATAGCTAGAAACAAATCAGACTTACAATAGATGGTCTTCAAAAATACCAGAGATCCACAGAAATCACATTTAAGGATTTTTTTTCTTTTTCTTTTTTTCTACGGTTGAAGGCACCAAGCAGAGGCATGGGGTGGGCACTCACCCAACAAAGGAGGGGTCTTCAATACCATCCTTTTCTCAGACAACAAATGCCAGAGCCTTTTAACTGTTTTTTTCTCCTCAACACCCCCTCTCCCTTTACCAGGTCTCTTCGCACAGAACCGGCACTAGGACATAGACGCACAGCGAGATGGCGCACAAGAAGCCACCCTCCCAAAGCACGGGGAAGAGGGTCCAGTGAAAACAGTGAACTGCGTGAGGACAAGAGCGCCTGACGCTTCCACAGGGAACCCGCAAACCACAATGAGAAGTGTGCAGGGGTCAGTGCTCTGGCCAGACTGCCACACCCCTGACTTCCACCCCCAGCAAGGATGGGGAGGAGAGACAAGGGGCCCGCTGGCAGAACGAGAAGATGGGTTGCCATTCACAACGAATGACCATTTGCCATGAATGTCCATCCCCCTCCTGGTGTGGCCCGGAGAGAACGCAGCATGTAAGGATGTTTTATTAACAAAAGGCATTTTTGACAATGAGATGGGTCTGCTCCTGGCAGCACCCCCATTCTACTTCAAAGATGATGGTGAGCATTGAAGAACTTCCATATGGAGTTTGCAAGAGAGCCCCTAGGCAAGAAACTGCTGACGGTATGTTGTCCAAACTAAGTGAGACACAGGGAAGGACTGCCAAGCTTTCCTAAGACAGGGTAAGCAGTCCTTCATAATTCCTCCTTCACAGAAAAGTCTGGCCAGAGGCAGAAATCCCAATATCCCTTCCCCGCCCCACAATGGCAGACCCTAAGTGACCTAGCTTCCTTCCACTAAACTATTTCTTAAAAGATCTGCTGCTTCCCAACAGTGTCATGGCTGAAGACCAAGCCATAGCACACAGGTGTTTGGAGGACATTTGACTTAGTTTCCTTTCTATCACAGTATGAAGACACCATGACCAAGACAACTTGAGAGAGTTACAGTTCATGACCATCCTGTCAGGGAGCATTTCAGCAGGTGGGCAAGCAGGAGGCAGGCAGGAGGCAGGCAGGAGACAGACAGGAGACAGGCAGCAGGCAGGCAGGAGACAGGCAGGCAGGCAGGCAGGAGACAGGCAGGAGGCAAGTAGGCAGGAGGCAGGAGGCAGGAGACAGGCAGGAGACAGGCAGGCAGGAGACAGGCAGGAGACAGGCAGGCAGGAGATAGGCAGGAGACAGGCAGGCAGGCAGGCAGGAGACAGGCAGGCAGCAGACAGGCAGCAGGCAGGCAGGAGACAGGCAGGCAGGGAGGCAGGCAGGAGACAGGTAGGCAGGAGGCAGGAGGCAGGAGACAGGCAGGAGACAGGCAGGCAGGAGATAGGCAGGCAGGCAGGCAGGAGACAGGCAGGCAGACAGGCAGGCAGGCAGGCAGCAGACAGGCAGGCAGACAGCCAGGCAGGCAGGCAGGCAGGCAGACAGCCAGGCAGGCAGGCAGGCAGGCAGGCAGGCAGGCAGGCAGGCAGGAGACAGGCAGGCAGGCAGGAGACAGGCAGGCAGGCAGGAGACAGGCAGGCAGACAGGCAGGCAGGCAGGAGACAGGCAGGAGACAGGCAGGAGACAGGCAGGCAGGCAGGAGATAGGCAGGCAGGCAGGCAGGAGACAGGCAGGCAGGCAGGCAGGCAGGCAGGCAGGAGACAGGCAGGCAGGAGACAGGCAGGAGATAGGCAGGCAGGCAGGAGACAGGCAGGCAGGCAGGAGACAGACAGGCAGGAGACAGACAGGCAGGAGACAGACAGGCAGGAGACAGACAGGCAGGCAGGAGACAGGCAGGCAGGAGACAGGCAGGAGACAGGCAGGCAGGCAAGAGACAGGCAGGAGACAGGCAGGCAGGCAGGAGACAGGCAGGCAGGCAGGCAGGCAGGCAGGAGACAGGCAGGCAGGCAGGAGACAGGCAGGCAGGCAGGAGACAGGCAGGCAGGCAGGAGACAGGCAGGCAGGCAGGCAGGAGATAGGCAGGCAGGCAGGAGACAGGCAGGCAGGCAGGAGACAGACAGGCAGGCAGGCAGGCAGGCAGGAGATAGGCAGGCAGGCAGGAGGCAGGCAGGCAGGCAGGCAGGAGATAGGCAGGCAGGGCAGGGGACAGGCAGGCAGGCAGGAGACAGGCAGGAGACAGGGCAGGCAGGCAGGGAGACAGGCAGGCAGGCAGGAGACAGACAGGCAGGCAGGCAGGCAGCAGACAGGCAGGCAGACAGGCAGGCAGGCAGGCAGGCAGGCAGGCAGGCAGGCAGGAGACAGGCAGGCAGGCAGGAGACAGGCAGGAGACAGGCAGGCAGGCAGGAGACAGGCAGGAGACAGGCAGGCAGGCAGGAGACAGGCAGGCAGGCAGGCAGGAGACAGGCAGGCAGGCAGGAGACAGGCAGGAGACAGGCAGGCAGGCAGGAGATAGGCAGGCAGGCAGGCAGGAGACAGGCAGGCAGGCAGGAGGAGAGGCAGGCAGGCAGGAGACAGGCAGGCAGGAGGGGGGCAGGCAGGCAGGCAGGCAGGAGACAGGCAGGCAGGCAGGAGGCAGGCAGGCAGGAGGCAGGCAGGCAGGCAGGAGACAGGCAGGAGACAGGCAGGGAAGGAGGAAACAAGCAGGGGGGGAGGCAGGAGACAGGGAAGCAAGCAGGCAGGCAGGCAGGCAGGAGACAGGCAGGCAGGCAGGAGACAGGCAGGCAGGCAGGCAGGCAGGAGACAGGCAGGCAGGCAGGCAGGCAGGCAGGAGACAGGCAGGCAGGAGACAGGCAGGCAGGAGGCAGGCAGGCAGGCAGGAGGCAGGAGGCAGGCAGGCAGACGGGAGACAGGCAGGAGAGAGGCAGGCAGGCAGGAGAGAGGCAGGCAGGCAGGCAGGAGACAGGCAGGCAGGCAGGAGACAGGCAGGAGACAGGCAGGCAGGCAAGAGACAGGCAGGCAAGCAGACAGGCAGGCAGGCAGACAGGCAGGCAGGCAGGCAGGAGACAGGCAGGCAGGCAGGAGGGAGGCAGGCAGGCAGGCAGGCAGGCAGGCAGGAGGCAGGCAGGCAGGCAGGCAGGAGGAGGCAGGCAGGCAGGAGGCAGGCAGGCAGGCAGGAGGCAGGCAGGCAGGCAGGAGGCAAGCAGGAAGCTGGCAGGCAGGCAAGTATGGAACTGAATCAGTAGCTGAGAGCTCATATCTTGATCCACAAGCTCCAAAAAGAGAGCTAACTGGGAATGGCATGGGTTTTTGAAACCTCAAAACCTGCTTCTGTTATGGGCTTAAGGCAGTTCAGAGATTCACCAATATGATCATTAATAAGTTTTAATGAAAAAGATTTTTTTTCATATACTGGCACCAGTTCTACACCCAGGATAGGGAACTCCTGAATGAAGCGCAGCCTCCAGCCACCTCAGTTAAGTCAAAGAGCACAAGTTATGTTCTATGTGCAAGCAGGACATCTCATGTAAAGCAAGCTTTGGTTTATGAAGCAGAAACAATAGTTTTGTTAAAGTTGTGCAAACCCAGGCAATTTTAAAAACCCTTAAAAGACCTTTACATTTGGAAGTCCTTTTCTTTTTTTTTTCTTTCTTTCTTTTTTTTTTTTTTTTGCTTTCTAGTTCTCTCAAGCACAGTTTTAAACTTTTAAACATAAAGTTAGCCATTGACATGTTAGCCATCCCCAGTGGTACACTTTTTCCAAAGCCACACCTCCTAATCCTTCCCAGACAGTTCCACGAACTGGAGATCATGCTTTTCAAGTATGTGAGCCTCTAGGGACCATTCTCATTCAAACACCACATTCCAGACCAGATATAAACCATGGCCCTAGTTTTCAGTGAAAGTAACTTTTCCTTTTACCTCTGGCTTTCTTCCTCCCTACAGTTAGGACCTCGCCAGCGCCTGGGTAAATCTCACAGTACTTCAGGGACTCCTGTTTGTGCTGATATTAAGTCTACAAAGCCCAGACATCAGGGTCACTTTCTGTCATGAGGACTTTTCTTTTCCTTTCTGCCTCCACAGCCATGCAATTCGCTTAAGCCACTAGGACTTGGGTAGGAAGCAGCAGCATTTTGCATTCTCATCTTTCAAGTTTTATGTGTCAGGATCCCTGACCTCAGGCCTCGGAGGTCAGCAGTGAGCCTGACCCTGGGTTATCAATGCCACTTGGAACAAAGGTCAACTGTGGCTTTCAATCTCATTTACCCCCTTGCATTTCTTCATTGAGTTTTGTTCTCATTAATCCGTATGTGTTTGGGCTAACGGAATTTCTTACCATAATTTCTGCACAGCCAATTTCTGATATCTATGGCTACTTCTTTTGTTAAATATCTTTTAAAAAATATTTGTCTTTACATAAAAATATGCTTACTTGTATACTTGCAAGATGGTATAAAATATCTTTACAGCATTCATTAGCTCCTTAAAAATTCCATTTAAAAACGGACAAAGCAAGCATACAAAACAGAGGTGTAAAAGCAAAGAATGAATCGGCACAAAGCGATTCACATCCCATCAAACATTTCCATGCTATGCAATGACAAAGTACATTTTCAGAGGAAAAGCCGGTATGGTAAGGAATATAAGCAAAAACAATCAACAAAACAAACAAACAAACAAACAAACAAACAAACACCTCAGCTCATAACCATCTAGAAAGGTTTTAAGGGAGTCTTTCTATCCATGGGTAGGCTATGGTAAGCAATGTATTTCAACTTAGCATTTACAAATACTGTGATAGATACTTGAGAAATAACAGTTAAGTAAAATGATGTTTGATTCAAGGAGCCCACAACTGGATGCAGCAGGGAGCTACATAAACCTGTTTTAATGGTCAGATTCTATTCTGGGGGTTTATCCGTACTGGCAATAACTGTTATCAGGTGGTAGCTAGGAGAAGCTGTGAGGTCCAGGGGAAATACTGGGCGATCAGTAGGAATTCACCCGTGAGAGTGAAAGGGGCCTGAGACTGGGGCATAGCCAATTGTTACCGCCAGCAGCTAGTCGTCAAGGTCCTCGGGCACCGCAGAGGTTCGGGCTTCCCGCCAGGGGGAGCCGTAGCCCCGCATCGGCCAGCCGTTACGTTTCCGGGCACCGAGGCCGAGAGCCGCCATCTCCGCCCGGCGCGCGCGCCGCCACTGTGGGTCGCTCCGGTCCGTTACCGGGGCAACCGGGCGCTCCCTCCTTGTGGGCCGCGACCGTCTCTCCGCGCCATTTTCAAACTGCGTTCGTGTCGGAGCCATTGGCCGCAGCGGGAGGAGACAGCGAGGTCGGCGGGTCCCGAGGGCGATGAGCCTCGGGACCGAGCGGCTGTGGCAGCTACGGTGAGGCGCGCCCGAGGAGGCCGCGGAGGGCTGGCCGGGTCGCGGGACCTCGGGGGCTGTCCCCACCCCCTCCCCCGAGGGAGCGAGGCCCGGGCGCTGCTGGGAGGAAGTAGGGGAGAGCGGCGCGGGGACCGTCCCACCGTCCGTCGGTCCGACCGTCCGTCTGTGCGGCCGGGGCCGACCTGGGGAGAACAGCGGTTCCACCTTCCAGGCTGAGCCAGGGTAGGAATGCTTGGCCGCCCAGCCCACGCGCTTTGCGTGGCCCGCACTCTGTTTGTTTTTTAAGCCCTTCTGCATCCGCTCGTTGGATATTTCCGTGAAAGTAAGAGGTGCCCGCTTTGAGACAACAATGCCCCGGGATTTAGTAGACAGACAGCTAGTTGTAATGCGGAACCTACCCATTTCGGTTGTTGTGATTTAAAAGTTGTCGTTCGGATTATAGAGAAACCCTAATATGTACATTTTTTTTACCCCCCTGGGAAGACTTATTGTGGCCCATGGTGTTTTGATTCGTATTCTCATCCTGTCTTCATGAGGGCTGGAGGGAGATGGTTTTCCTGGTACCTGGAGTTGACAGCTGTCAAAGAAGATATATATATATATATATATATATACATATATATATATATGTATGTATATATATTTCTTGGAGTTTGCCCAGCTAATCTATCTTGTCAGGTGTTTTCCCTGTGATCACAAGAGTTTCTGTAAAACACCCGGCATCAGTCAAGACCCTTTTGTGGAAGGACCTAGAAAGCCCTAGGGGAAGCCTCTCAGAGAAGATCCTAGATTTGTTAACGGGAATAATCAAGAAGAGGCACTACTTTGAAGTAGTCCTGTGGTTAGGGAGGTTATTTTCTTGGGACAACCCTCTTTGCTTTATGCTTTAAATAGAAACGGTGCCACTGGTACTTCATCCCACACCAGATGTTTGGGGCATCGGGTTTTGCATGTATTCACTTATGTGTACTTATATTTTTACTAGTGGTGAAGAACGTAATTTTTATTTGACTTAGAAATATGAGTTCTATGGCTACAATTATTTGACAAAGGTTAGAAAGGAGCATGTTTCTAAAGAAATGATCTTTGCATAACCCAATTTTGGAGCAGATTGATAGTCATAGGTGTTTAAAAGACAAGTAGAGTAGCTGGAGGTATAGCTTAGTATGCCATAGACTCAGCGTTTAATCCTGAACACTGTAAACAAAAAAGATAGACAAGCATAAAAATGTATACGGAGGTATTTATATCTGTGCTACTTAAAAAAAAAAAAAAAAGTAAAATTGGGCATGGTGGTACACACCTATAGCCCTGGCACTCAAAGGTACAGGCAGAAGAAAAGGTTGAGGCCACCTGGTCTCCAAAGTGAGTTCTAGACCAGTCAGGACATTATAAGAACTTTGTCTCAAAATAATGAAAAGAACCGATGCAGGAATGAAATTTACATGGTGAATTGCACAGACCTTGAGTGTGAATTTAAAAACTTTCTAAATATCTGTGCCTGGATAACTGACCCCAAATCAATACTTCTATCACTCTGGAAAGAAAGCTTTATCCTTTCCAGTCACTCTCCAGCTCCCTGTGAAGCTGTTATTAGCCATCTCCACAGTTTAATTTTTACCTGTTTCCGAGCTTTTCCTGAATGTAGTCACACAGAATATGTGTGTGGCTTCTTTTGCCTGAATAGTCCTTTGAGAGTCATCCATGTTGTCAGAAGGTATTGACAGCTTCTTGCCTCTTCTCTGAGTCGTGCTACGAGGCATAGGGTGTGATGGCTTGTTCACCCCTTTCCAGGTCTTCTCAGTCATGAGTAAAGCTGCCGTTCACACATTCGTGGTCTCCCGTGGATCTCTGTGTCCGTTTTCTTTCATAAAGATGTAGGAATAGAATTACGGTGTTCCCCGCTAGGACTGTGTTTCACTTTCTAAAAAACTGTCCGACTTGTTCTACCGTGGATTTCATTTGCTGGGAGCCTTCACTGCCTTTGGGCATTGTCTGTCCTTGGGGCTTAACACCAGGAACATGCATGTTAAGGAAAATAATGTTAAGCACCTTTTCATAGATTTTTCTCTGGAGATCTTTTGCAAGGTATCTTTTCAAATTTTTGTACAACTAAAATTTAGTTTAATACAATTTGGGCGGGGGGAGGGGGATAATTGAGGGCAGACTCTCTGTGTTTGCCTCCTAAATGCTGAGATCAGAGTCATGTGCCTCCATCGCAGATCTAGCCCTGATTTTCTTATTGGATTGTTGCGTTATTAAGCTCCAAGAGTTTATTTTCTATTTTGTATGTAAATATTTTCTTAGATCTTGTGAATATTTTCTTTGATACCCCACACACATCCCTCTTTCCTGATGTCACAGAGGTCAAATCCAGAGCTTCACATACTAAGAGAGAGCGACCGTTAAGCCGCATGCAGCCATGCCCTTACATTTTCCTTAATAGCCTGTTCGATGAGTTGATCTCTTCTGCTTCTTCTTTTTTTTTTTTTTTTTTTTTTCGGAGCTGGGGACCGAACCCAGGGCCTTGCGCCATAGGCAGCGCTCTACCCTGAGCTAAATCCCCAACCCCTCTCTTCTGCTTTTATGAGGTCCTACTTATCATGGTTTGTTTGTTTGTTTACTGCCACTAGGGGACTCCCTGTGGGTCGTGGGCATGGCCCCCTGTAGGGCACTTGCCTAGCATGGACAGGATGTTTGGCTACCATCCACAGTTCTGGAAGAAAGTGGAGTTTCCTTCAAGGATCCTCTGCCTTGCCTCTGGGAAATCTTTGTTTCCTTCTAGAATTTTCATTATTTTAACAAAAGTAAAACATTCGGGTTTGTGAAGAAACACGTGTTGTGATGTAGCAGATCATATGTGTTGGATTTAAATCAGTTTTAATATTATAGAACACTGACTACCCAAAAAGAAACCAAGTGACTCATTGGTATTAAAGTTATGTTTAACAGCTTATGGTAATCCTCTCTTTCAGGGCTTTAAGTTTGGAGTCTGACTGAAACTGGTTTTGGAAGCAAGATGACTACAGCTGCAGAGAGAAAGTATATTAACATTAGGAAAAGGTTAGACCAGCTGGGCTACCGCCAGACCCTGTCAGTGGACAGTCTGCCTTTGGTAGAAAAACTTTTCAGGTAAAGATGAAAATATAGTTATTCGTGTGTGTAACCCTTAGTCCGCTCACCGAGTTTGTGGCTGACCTTCTTTTCATGGTAAAGCAGCAAGTGGGTTTTGGACAAGTCCTTGAATCATCTGAAGCTTGCCTCTTCTCTCTTCAGTCCTAAGCCTGGTCCTCAAAAGAGTGCCTTTGCGGTGCAGGGTGCCAGGAATCACTATACCCAGTGTGCCTTCGCATCACTATTTCTGAGAGTTTCCCTGAATGGAATGCACTCTGAGGCTTCTAATAGAGGGCAGAGGTGCTCCCTCCCCCCTCTGGCTTGTCCTTTGTTTTATCCTTTTGCAGTGGTGAGGACTAAACAGGCCCAAGTGAGCTGGGCAAGCCTCTACCGTTGAGCTATACTTCCACACAACCTTCCCCTTAAATTCCGTGTCTGCTGAGCGGGTCTTTAGTTTCTGCTAGTCTAGAACGGCGCTCTGTTATTACTGTCACATCTTACTGTAACTGAAAGGCTCTTTGAGATCAGAGTGGGGTGTTTAAGAAGGCTGATTAGTAGGACTACAAGTGATGCTGGCAGAAAGCAGGGAATGGATAAAGATAACTTATGGTCTTTGATTTGCGCCCTAGACCGCTCATGACCTGATCCCTTAGGTTCCTGAAGCTTGTCTCCTACGTGTTGAGTCAGGTGACACCCTGTAAACTGATGTGTACTCTCAGCCTTGCTGGCTTGCACACTACTCCCTCTGCTTGTAGAGTGCTCTCTCTGTCTGCTCCTGCCCTTGTGCCTCACCTTCTCACTCTCTGTGCTGAGTAGGACAGCCATAGCCGTTACATTTTACAGTCACCGTGCATCAGCACTGACATCTTGGTTTAGTCCTCCTCGCACTGCAGACTATATAAGACCACCATGTTCACTTGGCACTACTATAAATAGCTCATCTGGTCAGCACACAGATGTTTGGTTTATCACGTCCCATGAGGTCTCTCTGATGACTGTCTGAGGAATATAAGCTCTTCATTAATAACCGCATCCCTGTGTCTTTTCTTCTCACAAAACATCTAGTGAGTGAGTGTGTTTTTTTTTTACTGATCTATATTCTGAGAGGTGAGAGAGTGGTTCTGGTTTGTGTCTTCCTGGAGGTAGCATATAGCACACAGTCAGTCCGTATTTACTCAATGAAAAGCCAGTTTCACAGGCTCCACTGTACTAGAGGAGGAGGAAGAGAGGAGAATGAACAGCAGCTGGGCGTGGTAACCCATTTTGTTGAGGGATTTTTAAGCCAAAGGTAAAATTATCAATGTAATTACTTTCAGAACTGAAGGACAAATCAACCAAACAACAATTCAATGTGTTTGTATTTTATAATTTATAGTTAGGCCTGTTTTGAGAAACTTGAGGATGCATTGATAGAAAGAACCCTACTGTTCATTCTTCTTATAAGTTTTGTATTAGTTAATATTAACATTATATTAGGCCTTTTTAGAAATGTACTTTAAGTTACCAAAAGAGTCATGGACATTTCCCTGCCTTTATGTTTCCTCCCTCACCTTTAGTGATCTGGTTCACACAACAGAGAGCCTGCGGCAGTGCAGGCTGTCCTCGGTAAAGGCAGAGAAGGACAGTGCCAATTTCGATTTTGTTCTGGAACCTTATAAACTTGAAAACACAAGACTGAATAAGGAGAATAATGAATTGTATCTGGAGTTAATGAAGCTGAGAGAATACTCAGACAAGCACATTAAAGGTACATGCAACTTTGATGACGATGTTTTTAAAATGAACGCTCCTTGCCCTCTTTGTTTTATAAGTGGAAAAGGCGAACATCCCTTTAAAATACTTGATATGAAAAAGGCCAGTTCTACTAACGGCTCCCTAAATACAGTGTCCTGTAATAAATGAGCGTCCCCTGGCTATGATACGGTTCACTATCTGTGGATTATGCCTTTTGGTTAGGAGTTAGTATAGGGACTGTTAGAGGGCAGAACGGACGATGGTTTCTCTTACTGGAAAAAAAAAAAACAACCCAGTAATAAAGACGTGAGAGCCATGTATCAGTCGCTAAGCAGTGTGTGGGTCAGGTCGTAGACTTCAAAGGTAAAGGGTAATTATTTGGTTATCTTACGGTAAATTTTATATTCAGAATTCTTTAGCTTAAACCCAACTTACCAGACCAAAGCTGTGGTACGCACTGGGTGTATACAATAGCAACAGCAACACGAACCCCCAAGTCTCTTTTCTGTGCTTAGCGAGTTAGAGCAGATTTGTCAGTGGCGGCAGTGACTTGGCTTCCTACAGAGCCTCCGGAAGGCTCGGGAGGCGCCTTTCAAGCTTGCGTGGATGGCTTGAGCCTTAGAACAGTTTTTGTCTTCGTCCCTTTCAGACTTGAAAATCACACTGAAGAAATCCTCACGGGAGACAGCTGATCTGAAGTTTCTGAATAACCAGTATGTCCACAAGGTCAGACTCCTGGAGAAAGAGAGCAAAGCTAAGGACGAAAAAATCCAGCAGCTTCAAGAGAAGAATCTGCGTGCGGTAGTACAGACTCCTGGTAACTCTGGTTTCCTTCCTAACGCACGTGGTCTCGAATACAGAGCTGAGGACTCTACTTAGTTCTCACGAGGTCTATTCATTTAGGTGTAGCTGCTGAGAAAGTAAACAGGCTCAGAGCTTTATGCCACTCCAAGGCCGTCTATCCACTGAGCAGTTCCTGTACCTACAGAGAGAACTGTGGAGTGTGCGCTCTAACTCAGATTATAGCATCATAGGTGACCTCCTCTTATATGTGCATGCACACATGTAAGCTAGAAGTCAACTTCCCGTGTCGTCTTCTGTCGCTTTCCAGATTGTTTTGAGACAAGGCGTCTCACTGAGTCTTGAGCTTGCCTACCAGGCTACACAGGCTGCCTAGCAAGTCCAGGAATCTTGTCTCTCCTCTCTGGTGCTGGGATTATAGGCATGGTACCAACACATGGTTGCCAGGGACTGAACACAGGCACTTTACCATCGGCACAATCTCCCCGCCCCCAGTTATCTGTTGTTTTCACGGTGCTCAAGAAGCACGTGCATCTTGCTGTCAGTGCTCCTTGTCTGACCGTGATATGTTCGCACACAACACTGACCACTGCAAGGCACACTCAGCTTTTAATCCTGCCAAAATCTAATCTAGCTGAGGGACAGTTTAAACCTGTGTGCATATGCCTAACCTGCAGGCATAGAAACCTTATTTTATAACCTCGTCTCATCAGATGTTTCAGAAATACCTTGTTCAGTTACAGATGAGCATGGATATGTACGATGGGCCCACTTTATAACAGGTTAGCTTGTGCTGTTTAGTACCTAGGAAAGTGTTCTGTTTGCCCTTAGCCATCCATCTGTCTCTGCTCTCGTAGGGGGCAGGAAAAGAAACATTGCATTTAGGCGCCAGCGGATGCAAATCGATGAGCCAGCCCCACCCTCGGAAGTCAGCTCCTACCCAGTTCCTCAACCAGAAGACCCGTACATCGCGGACCTCCTGCAAGTGGCTGACAATAGGTGTGTGATGTACTTCCTTTGCTCAGGCTGGGAGTGGGAGAGGTTTGGGAGAGGTATGCTTAGCATGCCCGAGGACCCAAGTTGTCGTCATCGTCATCATCACCATCATCATCCTCATCCCCATCTTTGTAGGCTTGATTGATCACGTGATCACTGTTGTGCTATAAGGTATACAGTGGGAAGGTTTGGGCTTGTCAATTGTCGTGTCCCCATGTCAGCCCAGAACTTTGCATCAGCACTCAATAGATATTTTCAGAATGATTTGTAATGTTTTTTTTTTTTTTACTTCTTTAAAAACTCTGATTTCAAATAAGTCATGCATCTGAGGTTTCTGCCCATAGTTGCTGTAAAATAACTTACCACTGATAAGAACCCATTTCAGTAGAGTCACTGTGACATTTAGTTTCATCTCTAAGTAGGTTACCTTTCACTAGAGTCTCTACTGCTTCAGATATAGCAAAATGCCAGCTGGGCATGAGTAGATTCCTAACATCATCTGCGATTCTTATCTCATGAGTTCGATGGCCCTGTATTCATCTTGCCTGAAATGTAAATCAGACTTAGCAGTGGATTCCGTTTTATTAAATGCTTATCAGACCTCCGGGGCAAGGCCCTGAGCAAGTGCCCTGAGATCATCTGAGGAAGCTGCTGCTGCAGGCTGGGAACGCATGTAGTCCAGATGTCACTAAGACAGTTATGGATGGTTAAGTGATGAGAGCAAGTTCCAGTGATCCTGGGCGAGGCATCCACACTGTGGGGCACAGGGAGACAGTTCATAAGGACTTTGTGGTTCATATAGAGAACACAGGAGCTTTTCAACCAGTCGTAATATCCAAAAGAGCATTGGTTGAGTCATTTAGTCTCTCCAGTATCTATATGGCTACCTTGACCTTTTGTGGTCTGCTCATCTGTTCAAGGTCCAATCAGACCGCCTGGTGTTATTATTTAGAGAACTGTTTACACTGTAGAAGTGCCATCAGCCTGTGAAACGATGGGCTGTTTTATTGTATGCTTTGGTGTGCACACACATTGTTTGCACGCCGTCTCTTCTGCATTGGTGCTGCAAGCCTTCATGCGTGCTCTTATTCTTAGAGTAGTAGACACCGTTGGCTTCGGTAAGGGTTGGGATGAGCTCTCTGCTACCTCCTTATTGTAGCGCATGCTCAGTTTCTCTTCAAAGTACATGTGCTTCAGGCTTTCCCACCCAGAGGGGGTTATGCCATACCAAGCTGACAGGAGCCATGTAGAGTTCAGATTATTTGGACAAAGTCTTGATTCTGTTAGAACTTAGAGGTTCTAGGAAAAGTAGGCTTTGCTGGAGTCACTTAGAACACTGCGGTTTTCTCGGTTCTTTTTTCTCCAGGAGTATAAAGTAGTTTATTAGGCAACACAGCGTTGGTTAGGGTCAGAAAGCACCCTTATTTCATTTAGTGATGTTGTGAATTTTGAACTGGATTTTCCGTTTCCTGAACCTAAAAATGGTAGCTGTACCTCAGCGTTGTTCCGAGGACCCAGTGAGGCAGTGAGCTGTTCTCCTGCGTGATGCGTGTGGGCTTCACGTCCCTCAGTGTTGACTTCTGCTCCTGTGGCATTAGCTCTCCAGGTGATGCATTCACGCCGAGGCACTGTCCCCGGAGCACAGCCCTGGGCCCCTCCTACAGCAGCGTTGATGTTCCATGTGGCGTCTTGTCTCTTAACCAAAGTCCCTGTTACACTTGCTGACATGGGTCATACGTGTTTCAGGATTCAGGAGCTGCAGGAGGAAGTGCACCAGCTGCAAGAGAAACTAGCGCAGATGGAGAAAGGAGTGCAGGACTACAGCAGGCAGGTGGGGCTGTCTTCATGTCTCCTTCGTGGCTCTGGGCTGAGACGCGTGCGCTCTGATGGAGCGTGACTAGAATAGCCTTTACTTGATGTTACACATTCCTAGTTTCAAGCGTAGCCTTTTTCCTTTCCAAAAAGCTTGTTCGTTGAGTTAATAGGTGGAGTAGCTCTATGGTGCCTGGTCCATTCCCTTATTACTCACTGAGGTGAGCCGTAATTTTAGTTTTAGTCTTTCATTGATTTAAACTATCTCCCTAAATAAAAACATTTCCTCAAATAAAAATTAGAAGTATGTAACTATGTTCATTTCGAGAATAATTTTATTGTAGTGTGGCAACACACTTTTATAATTCTATCTGTTAGGAGGGCCGACAAGATGGCTCAGTGGGCAGAGGTGCTTGCCACCAGGCCCGATGCCCCGAGTTCAGTCTCAGGACCCACATGGTGGAGGGGGAGAACTGACCCATAAAAGTTGTCCTCTGGTCTCCATTTATGAGGGGCACACACAGAATATATAAATAAATCATTTTTTAAAACGAAAAGGAAACAATTGTATTATTATTATTTTATTTAATATTTACTTGGAATATAAATCTTTGAGAGCTCTTCTGAGCTCCTGGAAGTATTGCAGCGCGACACAGGTGTCCAAGAAGGGAGAGCTCAACAGCTGCCACATTAGATCATGCTACAGTGAGCTGTGCTCTTGCCTTCGTGTGGGTGTCTTTTTTTATTATTGGTTCATTTATTTGCATTCCAAATGTTGCAGCGTTGCCCACTTCCTGGTCCCCCCTCCAAGGGTTCTTCACCCACTTCCCCTTCCCCTTTGCCTCTGAGAGAGTGCTCCTCCCCCACCCCCACCCTGCACCCACTCACTCACCCCCCAGCTTACCCCACGCCCCCATCCCTGTTCCCTGGGGCATCAAGTCTCTGCATGATTAAGCACATCCTCTCTACACTGAGACCAGACAGGGCAGTCCACTACTACTTATGTGCCAGGGCCATCGACCAGCCCATGTCTGCTTAGTCTCTGGGATCTCCCAGGGATCCAGGTTAGTTGCCACTGTTGGTCTTCCTGTGGGGTTACCGTTCCCTTCAGCTCCTCAGTCATTTCCCTTAACTCTTTCATGAGGGTCTCCATCCTCAGTATCTGAATCTGTCTCAGTCAGTTGCTGGTAGCATTTCTCAAGAGGACAGCCATGCTGGGCTGCTATCTGTGAGCACAACATGGCATCAGTAATGGTGTCAGGGTTTAGTGTCTGCACATGGGATGGATCCCAAGTTGGGACGGTCACTTGGTGGCCTTTTCTTCAGTCTTTGCTCTATTTCTGACCTTGTATTTCTTTTAGTAAGGAAAAATTCTGGGTCAAAAATTTTGAGGGTAGAGGTGGCCCCATCCCTCCACTGGGGTGCTGTCTGTCTCCTGGAGGTAGGCTCTTCAGGTTCTGTCACCGCACTATTGGGCATTTCAGCTAGTTCACTACTGGGCATGGGGCCTCTCACATTCCAGTTCTCTGGGACTTTCTAGAGGTCCCCCCGCCCCCAACCCCTGCAACTGCGTATGTCCATCCATTCTCCTGACCTCTCGGGCTTCTCTCCTCTCTCCTCCCACACCTGATCCTGCCTCCCCTTCTTCTCCCCTTCCTCTCCTCTCCTATCCAGGTCCCTCTATCTCCCCTTCTAAATGGGACTGACGCATCCTCACTCGGGCCTTCCTTCTTGATAAGCTTCCTACTTCTGGGAGTTGTATCATGGGTATCTGAACTTTTTGGCTAATACCCACTTTCAGTGAGTACATACCATGCACGTCCTTTTGGATCTAGATTACCTCACTCCGGATGACATTTTCTAGTCCCATCCATTTGGCTGCAAACTGTATGACTTGTTTGACCAGCACACTTTCATACTGTGTTCACTGGAGTTTAAACTTGTTAACATGTTTCTTGTGTACATGGCTGTATTTTTGTTTTTTGTAGAATCTGTACATATAATTCTATATGTACCTAATATGTTAGTATAACTGTTAGTTTGCAAAGTACTTTGAAAATTTGTTTGCATTAGAGAGAATTTAAAGGAAATTTAATATCATCAAACCAAAAAACAAACCAGAAACACTTTTGTGAAGACAGTAAAAGCAGTGTTTCTTGACCCACGGGTCGTGACCCCTTGGGGGTCACATATCAGATATCCTGCATATCAGATATTTGTGCTACAATTCATAACAGTAGCAGAATTACATCTATGGTGTAGCAACACACTGATTTGATGGCTGGGGCCACCACCCATGAGGAGCTGTACTATAAAGGGTCAGAGCCTTAGGAAGGGTGAGGACCACTGCACTAAAGTACCAGGTACTTACCCTGAGCTGTAGCAAGCAAGGGAAGGTGCTGGGCTCGATTCTCAACATAGCAAAAACTGACCAAAAATGCACAAATTGGATGTTGTTGTTCTTTTTCAGTTTGTAACCTGATTTCCCCCAAGAACTTTATACAAATAAAAACCCAAACACCGCCATCTCTCTGAGGTGAAGGGAGCAGAGGATGTGCTCTGCCCTTCTGATTCAAAGCACCGTTGACTGTCTCTCCATCTTAGTCGAGTCCTCTCTGCTATTGATTCTTTTTGCTTGAGTTTGCTTTTCTCAGAACTTATTCCAGATTGCGAGAGCCAGTTCTCTGAGCCAGGGGTTCAGCTCAGTGGTGACACTAACTGAGCATGCTCAAAGCCCTGGACGGAAAGCAATACCAGCACATACTAGCACCCCTGTATTCTGCTGTCCCCAACCTCTCCTGACACCGCCTTCTCAGGCTGTTTCCTTGTTTCAGCTTCCTGTTTGTACCGTTAGATAGTGATATTTGTACTCAGGGTCTCCTAAGGCGTAGTGGGCAGGGATTCTTCTGACTCAGTGCTCAACCTCGCACGTTCAGTCCAGTCATGCTGAGCCATTTCTGCTGCCTCAGATATTTCCCATGATTCTGTGCTTTGGTGCATCCTGCCTGGGCATCCTTTCTCTTGTTACAGCATTGCTATAACCTTGTATGGACATTCTGTATGGACATATTTAGCACAGCCTTTGGTGTGTGACAGGCACAGAATGCAGAGTGGGTTGCTGTGTCCCTTTAACTGCTGATGCTGTCAGCACAGCATTGCCTTCACTCTTCCTGTTAGCCAGCCACTGTTCCGATGCTTGCTGGCTTTCCCTGTTAAGCTCTCTGTTCCTGAAAGTCCGAGTTCATTGTCTCATTCGTCCTTACACCGACCACTGTGTGTCCAGAATTATTGAGCTGAATTGTTTTCCCCCCTCTGTTTTTGGAGAAAAGAAAACAAAAAAAGCGTGTGTGCCTGCATGCATTTTTCCCCAATTCTTTCACGTGAATTAGTGTTAGCATATGGTTAATACTGGTCCTTTGATTAAATGTAAATAATAATTAATTCACCCTATTTTTTGTGTCCTTTTAAATACTGAGTTAGATAGCAACTCCGTTTTCAGTCTTTCCCTTTTGTTCACTTATTCATTCATCCTGCCGAGCACCGCAGCCTTACTCCAGTACCTGAACGTGTGTGTAGTCTGCCAAGACATAGCTCTTCATATAAACAATTGCCTAATTTTAAAGGAGAGAAACAAACTAAACATTCAATTAGATTCAGTTGTATACTGGCGTGCTATGTTGGTACTGTTAACATTGCCCTGCTCTGTGCTTATACGCATGTGCATTCCAGTATAAATGGTGCCCGCTGTGAGCACGGCCAGGATGTGAGCACGGCCGGGATGTGAGCACTGCGGTGTCTGAATGATGCATAGAGTTAAAGATTTGCGGGGTTGGGGATTTAGCTCAGTGGTAGAGCGCTTGCCTGGGAAGCGCAAGGCCCTGGGTTCGGTCCCCAGCTCCGAAAAAAAGAACCAAAAAAAAAAAAAAAAAGATTTGCTTTGTAACCAGACTTTATCAGCTGAGCGCACAACTTTCTTTCTCAGATCGAACTAAGAGAACGAGAAATAGAGCGACTGTCCGTTGCTGTGGATAGCGGCCGTTCTCCTGACATCCTGTCTCTGGAGACTAGAAATAAAACCAACGAGAAGCTTATTGCTCAGTTAAATATCCAGGTACTGGCTCTTAGGCTTGTCTCTTACAGTGTGTAAACTAGGTTTTATAGTATCTGTGGGTTCGTAGAGTGACAGGCTTGTTCACTGAAATATTAGTTATAAGGTAATTTTCGTTAGTTTGTTTATTTCGAGACAAGGTCTCACTGTATAACCTTGGCTTCCCTGAAACCCTCTCTGTAGACGAGGCTGGCATTGAACTCACAGAGATCTGACTGTCTCTTCCTCCCGAGTGCTGGAATAAAGGTGTGTTACTATGCCTGCCTCTGGAGGGTTTCTGATAGAGCCGGAGTGTGTGGAAATAGAGTAGCTTTAGAGAAATCAGAGGGCAGCATCTAAGATAGGCCTAATGTGACAAGGCCGTTACCCCGGCAGTGCCTTCAGTTTCCCCTTAAAACAAAACAGAACAAAACGTTATGAATAAGGGAAGTGTGCGAATAGTAACTGCTCGGGAGGGAGAGACAGGAAGATCAGTCATGGCCAGCCTCAGCCCTGTAGTAAACTCTAGACTACCAGGAGTTACCTGAGACTCTATCTTAAAAGACCAAAACAATGAAATATATAAAAATAGAAAACACAAACAATATTTTAAAATATATTTTCAAAACTTATTTTTGTGTATTGGAGAATTCTTGACGGCTCTGTATTTTTAAAAACTTAATGACTTTTATAGTGTAAAAGGTGATTTTAAGGTATACATATATATTCTATATGTCATAGATTATATGTACTGGTCATAATATATGCTAAATATCTTTCATATTTTACATACATATTATATATCATATCCTAATATGTAATCTATTAATGCATTAAGCATGTAGCTTTGTAATAAAATGCTGTGTATGCAAAACCCAAGCCCAGTCCTCGCTTCTGCCTTTTCATCCTCAGATCAAAGCAAGGGGCAAGGAAGCACAACCCTTCTGGGTGGAGTGTGTCACCTGTGCGAAGCTTGGTGGAGTGTGTCCTGTGTGTAGCTGGGTGGAGTGTGTCCTGTGTGTAGCTGGGTGGAGTGTGTCACCTGTGTGTAGCTGGGTGGAGTGTGTCACCTGTGTGTAGCGGGGTGGAGTGTGTCCTGTGTGTAGGTGGGGGGAGTGTGTCCTGTGTGTAGCTGGGTGGAGTGTGTCACCTGTGTGTGGCTGGGTGGAGTGTGTCACCTGTGCGTGGCTGGGTGGGTGTGTCACCCATGTGTAGCTGGGTGGAGTGTGTCCTGTGTGTAGCTGGGTGGAGTGTGTCACCTGTGCGTAGCTGGGTGGAGTGTGTCCTGTGTGTAGCTGGGTGGAGTGTGTCCTGCTGGGTGGAGTGTGTCACCTGTGTGTAGGGGGTGGTGTGTGTCACCTGTGTGTAGCTGGGTGGAGTGTGTCACCTGTGTGTCAGTGTGTCCTGTGTGTAGCGGGGTGGAGTGTGTCACCTGTGTGTAGCTGGGTGGAGTGTGTCCTGTGTGTAGCTGGGTGGAGTGTGTCCTGTGTGTAGCTGGGTGGAGTGTGTCACCTGTGTGTAGCTGTGTGTAGCTGGGTGGAGTGTGTCACCTGTGTGTAGCTGGGTGGAGTGTGTCCTGTGTGTAGCTGGGTGGAGTGTGTCCTGTGTGTAGCTGGGTGGAGTGTGTCACCTGTGTGTAGCTGGGTGGAGTGTGTCACCTGTGTGTAGCTGGGTGGAGTGTGTCACCTGTGTGTAGCTGGGTGGAGTGTGTCCTGTGTGTAGCTGGGGGGAGTGTGTCCTGTGTGTAGCTGGGTGGGGAGTGTGTCCTGTGTGTGTCTGGGGGGGGTGTGTCCTGTGTGTAGCTGGGTGGGGTGTGTGTCCTGTGTGTAGCTGGGTGGAGTGTGTCCTGTGTGTAGCTGGGTGGAGTGTGTCCTGTGTGTAGCTGGGTGGAGTGTGTCCTGTGTGTGGGTGGGGGGAGTGTGGTTTGTGTGTAGGTGGGTGGAGTGTGTCCTGTGTGTAGCTGGGTGGAGTGTGTCCTGTGAGTAGCTGGGTGGAGTGTGTCACCTGTGTGTAGCTGGGTGGGTGTGTCACCTGTGTGTGGCTGGGTGGGTGTGTCACCTGTGTGTGGCTCGGTGGAGTGTGTCTCCGGTGTGTAGCTGGGTGGAGTGTGTCACCTGTGTGTAGCTGGGTGGAGTGTGTCACCTGTGTGTAGCTGGGTGGAGTGTGTCACCTGTGTGTAGGTGGGTGGAGTGTGTCACCTGTGTGTAGCTGGGTGGAGTGTGTCCTGTGTGTAGCTGGGTGGAGTGTGTCTCCTGTGTGTAGCTGGGTGGAGTGTGTCACCTGTGTGTAGCGGGGTGGAGTGTGTCACCTGTGTGTAGCGGGGTGGAGTGTGTCACCTGTGTGTAGCTGGGTGGGTGTGTCCTGTGTGTGGCTGGGTGGGTGTGTCCTGTGTGTAGCTGGGTGGGTGTGTCCTGTGTGTGGTGGGTGGAGTGTGTCACCTGTGTGTGGCTGGGTGGAGTGTGTCCTGTGTGTGGCTGGGTGGGTGTGTCCTGTGTGTAGCTGGGTGGGTGTGTGTCCTGTGTGTGGCTGGGTGAAGTGTGTCCTGTGGTGGCTGGGTGGGTGTGTCCTGTGTGTGGCTGGGTGGGTGTGTCCTGTGTGTGGCTGGGTGGGTGTGTCCTGTGTGTGTGTAGCTGGGTGGGTGTGTCCTGTGTGTGGCTGTGTCCTGTGTCCTGTGGAGCTGGGTGGGTGTGTCACCTGTGTGTGGCTGGGTGGAGTGTGTCCTGTGTGTAGCTGGGTGGGGTGTGTCCTGTGTATAGGTGGGGTGTGTGTGTCCTGTGTGTAGCTGGGTGGAGTGTGTCCTGTGTGTGGCCAGGGGTGGAGTGTGTCCTGTGTGTGTAGCTGGGTGGGGTGTCACCTGTGTGTAAAGGGTGGAATGTCACCTGTGTGTAGCTGGGTGGGTGTGTCCTGTGTGTAGCTGGGTGGAGTGTGTCCTGTGTGTGGCTGGGTGGAGTGTGTCCTGTGTGTGGCTGGGTGGAGTGTGTGCGGTGTGTGTCTGGGTGGGGTGTGTGTCCTGTGTGTGGCTGGGTGGAGTGTGTCCTGTGTGTGGCTGGGTGGAGTGTGTCCTGTGTGTAGCTGGGTGGAGTGTGTCACCTGTGTGTAGCTGGGTGGAGTGTGTCACCTGTGTGTAGCTGGGTGGAGTGTGTCCTGTGTGTAGCGTGGCTGTTAGACACATCTAGATGTGGATGAGAGACAGGTGTCACCTGTGTGTGGCTGGGTGGGTGTGTCCTGTGTGTGTGGCTGGGTGGGTGTGTCCTGTGTGGGCTGGGTGGGTGTGTCACCTGTGTGTAGCTGGGTGGAGTGTGTCCC
Organism: Rattus rattus; assembly: GCF_011064425.1. Lineage (NCBI taxonomy): Eukaryota > Metazoa > Chordata > Mammalia > Rodentia > Muridae > Rattus > Rattus rattus. The sequence continues at coordinate 33,342,558 of NC_046164.1, forward strand.
CTGTGTGTGGCTGGGTGGGTGTGTCCTGTGTGTGCCAGCTGGGTGGGTGTGTCCTGGGTGTAGCTAGGTGGAGTGTGTCCTGTGTGTCTCTGGGTGGCGTGTGTTCTGTGTGTATCTGGGTGGAGTGTGTGTGGCTGGGTGGGGTGTGTGTCCTGTGTGTAGCGGGGTGGAGTGTGTCCTGTGTGTAGCTGGGTGGAGTGTGTCCTGTGTGTAGCTGGGTGGAGTGTGTCACCTGTGTGTAGCGGGGTGGAGTGTGTCCTGTGTGTAGCTGGGGGGAGTGTGTCACCTGTGTGTAGTTGGGTGGAATGTGTCACCTGTGTGTAGCTGGGTGGAGTGTGTCCTGTGTGTAGCTGGGTGGAGTGTGTCCTGTGTGTGTATCTGGGGGGTGTGTGTCCTGTGTGTGGCTGGGTGTGTCCTGTGTGTAGCTGGGTGGTGGTGTGTCACCTGTGTGTGGCTGGGTGGGTGTGTCACCTGTGTGTAGCTGGGTGGAGTGTGTCACCTGTGTGTAGCTGGGTGGAGTGTGTCCTGTGTGTAGCGGGGTGGAGTGTGTCCTGTGCGTGGCTGGGTGGAGTGTGTCACCTGTGTGTAGCTGGGTGGGTGTGTCCTGTGCATAGCTGGGTGGAGTGTGTCCTGTGCGTAGCTGGGTGGAGTGTGTCACGTGTGTGAATGTGTGTGGAGTGTTTCATGTGTGTGTCGCTGTGTAGTGTGTGACATGTGTGTAGCTGGGTGGAGTGTGTCCACCTGTGTGTGGCTGGGTGGAGTGTGTCACCTGTGTGTGGTGGGGTGGAGTGTGTCTCTTGTGTGTAGCTGGGTGGAGTGTGTCCTGTGTGTAGCTGGGTGGAGTGTGTCCTGTGTGTAGCTGGGTGGAGTGTGTCACCTGTGTGTAGCTGGGTGGAGTGTGTCACCTGTGTGTAGCTGGGTGGAGTGTGCTCAGAGCATATAGAGCAGCACTCAAATACTGCTCTCCAATGTGGATGTGGATCCAGACAGAGGGAATTAATTGTAGATAATGTATTTACCCGTAGATCCAAAGTTTCATTTCAGCATAGAATACATTTGCTTTTCTAAAATCATAAAACAAACAAAACCCCAGGACAGTGACCCCTCGTGTGTTTTCCGTTTATCTCGCGTCTCAGCTTAGACTGGCCATCTTTCAGGTCTGGCAGCTACACCTAGATGCCAGTAGCTATGGTACTGGGCAGCACATGCTAATCTCATCCTGACAGTACTGTCTTACTCTTAAAGCTCTGTTGGGAACCCGTTCACACAAAGTTCTTATCCTTTCCATTGTATTTGAAAACCAATGCCAGTGAACATGTATTTCTATTAAAGTTACATTGTGAGTTTTGGCAAAAAAAAAAAAAAATAGTATTTAGAGATGCACATACAAAAATAGCTGGTTTAGCTTCAGCGCCATTTAATATAGTGTTTAGAGCCTCTGGTTTGAAGAGTCAGAGTTTTGGATAGTTTTTCAATTCATGTGCCTAATCACGATGCTTATAACTTGCGTTTAGGTTGACTTCCTTCAACAAGCTAATAAGGAACTGGAGAGGCGTATCCAAGAGCTCATGGAGACCAAGGCGACAGTGACAACTGAGGTTGTGAACCTAAGCAACAAAAACGAAAAGCTCTGCCAGGAACTAACAGAAATCGACCAGATGGCCCAGCAGCTGGAAAGGCACAAGGAACAAGTGCTGGAGACGGCAGACAGGGAGCTCGGGGAGGCAAAGGTGACAATGCCGATGCCCGGCCTGGGCTGTGACCGCAGCACAAAGCTGGGCTCGGGAGAGCTGGGCTGGCTTTGGGGTTTGCTCAGTGGGAGTCTGCTTCTGCCTTTCATAATCTAAGGGATTTTGTTTGTTTTGGGTTTTTTGTTTGTTCGTTTGTTTTTTGTTTTTCGAGACAGTCCTGGAACTTGCTCTGAACCCAGAGATCTGCCAGCTTCTGCCTCTGGGATTAAAGGTGTGCACCACCACGCCTGGCTTTTTTTTTTTTTTTTTTTTTTTTTAAATTTATATTTTATGTATGTAAACCTGCAGGCCAGTAGAGGGCATCAAACTTTATTATACATGGTTGTGAGTCACCCAGTGGTTGCTGGGAATTGAGCTCAGAACCCTAGAAGAGTAGTCAGTGCTCTTAAGGGCTACTCTACTCTATCCCCAGTAATTCAAGATTCCCTTAGCATTATTTCCACCCTCTAAAACATTGCCTCTGTTCCAGTTGGTTTAGTTCTCCTGAAGCATGCTTGTTCATAGAATAAATGTCTAGACTCTGTCCTGTTTTCCTTCATAGTTTCCACCCCTGTCCTTTCATCTCTGAAGTCTGTCCTCTTGTCAGATTTAACTCAGGAATCCTTGAAAGATTATATTTGCTTGTGTGTATGTGTTCATATCATGTGTGTGCATGTGTGTATCTATATTCATGTGTGTAGACTTGCCTATATGCATTAGGGAACATGCTTACCTGTGAGCAAGTGTGGAGGCCTGAAGCTGACACTGGCCATCTGCCTCCTTGGTCACTGTTTATTTATTGGGGCTGGTTCTGTTCCCGAGCTCCGAGCTCACTGACTCAGCTTGTCTAGTGTGTGAGCTGGCCCTGTGGACCCCATTTCAGATTCTCCAGTCAGCCACGTCAGCCCAGCTTTCACAGGGCTTCTCAGGATCCCAACTCTGGTCATTAAGCCAGCACAGTTTGCACTTTATCATCTGAGACGTCTCTCCAGCCCCCAAAGGCATTTAAAAACATTTTACATGTATATTTTATAGTTGGTAACTATCATTCTTCATCTATCTGCTAAAAAAGATGCATAGGGTGAAATTTCCTGATTATAGTGTTAATCTCTTAAAGCAAGTTTACTGTTTTTTAAAATGTAACAGTGAGTCAAATGACCTTTTCTCCTTGAAAGTCTTACAAAATTGTACCCCATTTTAACACCTTATACTTGCTGCCCTTTTTATGATCAGTGTACCATACTGTCCTAGAATAAAAGAACATGGATGAATTGAATTTTTTCTTTTAAGTCTTTGACTCTAAAGTTCAAAGTGTCATAATATTCCTCCACATGGTATTATCATTACCATTGTTAGTAATTGCTAGGTCAAAGGGACAGATAGTTCACAGTACTTGTAAGTATTTTTAAAGTAAATTTGTATTTTAAATATATCCCAATGAAATGTAATGGGGGAAAAATAAAACCTTCAACCAGCTCCAGCCTGGCCTTAAATGATCTATGTATCTGACACTTCAAAGGGCTTTTTAAAATCTTGAAATAGTGTGCTTTTAAACCACAAATGAAATTTCTTTGAAGCAGAGTGCTAACAGCAGTTAGGAAAGGGAGAGTAAGAGTAGAGAACTCACACATACCTAGACCACAGCAGGGTCTTGAGCAGGTCATCTTTAAGGAGCACTGTGTGTAAATTAAGTAATGAGATGCCAGTCTTTAAAAGCTGGGGAGATGCTGCCCAATGGTAGAACACTTTCTAGTGGGTCTATGCACCTGGGCTCTCTCTCCAGTACCACAGTTCAAAGCAGAACTGGTTGTGCCCCCAGCTTGGTATCGTGCTTGGGAACTCTTCCTGTCCAGAGTAGATAGATCCATTGTGAAGCCCACTGTCTGCATCACTGCATTTGTGTTAAGTGATGTTACTCCATAGCTAGTGAAAGAGAAGGACACTATATCAACATAATACAGCTATTAATAAAAAGCCCACAGCAAACACACTCAGTGTTGAAAGACTAAAATCCTTTACTCTAGAATCAGGAGTAAGTCTAGGATACGTTCATTATTTCTGTTTAGCATCGTCCTGAGCCAGAAGCAGAGGCGCACACCTAGAAATCCCAGCATTTGCAGGGACTGAAGCAGGAAGACTGTTTTTAGGCTAACCTGAGATACTTTGTGAACCGTATCTTGATAAAATTAAACTAAACTAAAACACAGTACTGGAAATCCTCAGCAACTAGACACAAACAATAAAACAGAATAAAAGAGTGACAATTCTTTGATCATATGTGACATGATCTTAATTGTGGAAAATCCAAAGATTTGTACACAATGAAATAGAATAAACAAGTTAAAAAAATTGCATGTTAACACACACACACACACACACACACACACACACCAGATGCTAAGTATATACTACGTATAAAAAGAAAATCTAACAATGAAATTAGTAAATCCTATTTGTAACCAAATCAGGAAGAATGCAGTTAACCAGTGAGGTAGAAACTTAAGATACAACAGAACACTAGTGACAACTGAAGGATGTGTATGTGGAAAGGTGTCCTGTGTTCCTGTGAGTGTGGCTTAGGAGACCCGTGTTGTAATACAGTCTGTGCGTTCAGCTCAGATCCTATCAGAATGCAGTGCCAGTTTTTGCAAAAGTAGAAAATTCTATGGACTCTCAAGGGACAGCCAAACAGTCTTGGGAGAAGACTTTGGAAGAAGCGGATTAGGATGTCACCCCGTTACATGCCTGTGGCCTTGGTTCTGATCTTCAGATCCGGGCTGCTGGGGTGGGGTGTGTAATGCATGTAGTTTTGGTTCTGCCTTTCTGCTTTTAGTGTATTGCAATGCACCTCTGTTCTTTCCACTCTCCGCTCTCTACTCCTTTCTGTATCTTCTGTGTTTTCGCATGCAATGTGTTGAATGCTTCATGGCCTGTTGACAGGGCCCACAGATGTCAACTTGAAGCAACAATAGATGGTTGTGGGATCCCAATATTGCTCTCTCGGTTGTAGTGTGAGCAATCCAGGTTGGTAAGAGCAGACCGAGAGCAGGGAGAGCATGGTTAGGATTGATTGTCATCATTCCCAACACAAGGATCGAGAAGGGAGAGATGGTTCTTGATAAGTGAGTTCCCACAAGCACTGAGTACTAAACCACAGTATTAAACAGGTGCCTCATCCCAGCTTATTCTCTGCTCACTGGGGCTGGGTATTGGGTTCAAGTCCCAGACCTTATGGATCGGGAGAATGCAAACCAGCGCTCTCATCCAGGATGCCATAGTGGCTGGGTAGTCTTAGGGTCTTAGATACTTACCTAACAGGCTTTTTATTCCTAGAAAGAGATTAAAAGAAACCTCTCTGAAATGCGGAACCTTGAGGAAAAAATGTCAAAACTGCAATGGGTAAGTTGATGACACACTGTTGCCAGTGTTTTCAAGGCTGAATCGATGCTTTGTTTCATAGATCTATTGAGATAAAATGTGTACGCACAATATTCAGTCGTTTTAGTGGACCTTGTGGTTTTACCACAGTCACAGAGCTGTACAACCATCACCACCAAGCCCAGAACACTCATCATTCTGAAAAGAAATCTCATTCCCATGAGCAGTCACCCTTCTGCTTAGTCCCTGACAGCCGCTCACCTACTGTCAGGGTCTAGAGTTCTCCTGACCATTTGTGTAAATGAATGATGAAGCCTATGTTCTTTTGCATCAAGCTTCTTTCATTGAGGGTGTTGTCATGCTCTGTGAGGGTGCAGCATGGATGGGAACTCCATTCCTTTCTACAGCTGAGTATACGTGGTCCACAGTGTGATTATGCAATTCCATACTGTTTCTCTAACCATTCACAGTGCAGGTTTGTAGGTAGAACTGAAATTTTGAGAGCCCTGCTATCAATTCTATATCCCTCTAGCTATAGTTTCTCTGATTGCTACAGTAACATCATAACTGGTAGTTATTTATTTGTTGACTGTTATAAAAGTACTCTTTGCAATTGCTTTGGTGTGATTTAAGTGACTTTCATAGTCACAGTGCTTGACCCTATGCCTTTTTAGTGAGAAAGCTAGAGACCCCTTGATACAGAGACTGCGTGGAATTAGCAGGTGCCTTACAAGTTAAAACTGATGGTCACTCGGGGGGTGAGGGTCGGGGGCTCTCTTCAGGGTGATAACTTGCTATGTCAGAAGTGTTTCTGTAAGATTAGAAACAGAGACCAACAAAGATGACTTGTATTCTTCGTTATGTGTAGTCTATGCTGCTGTATTTGGGATGCCTACACTTCTGTGTTACGGTAGCATGCATTCACTATTCGTGCACATAGTATGGACAGCACATGATAACTGGCTTCTTTCTTCCTCTCTCCCTCCCTCCATCCCACTCTCCCTCCCTCCCTCCCACTCCTCCTCCTTCTCTCCCTTCCTCCCCCACCTCCCTCCCTCCCTCTCTTCCTTCCTTCCTTTCCGAGACAGGGATTCTCTGTGTAACAGTCCTGGCTGTCCTGGAACTCCATTTGTAGACCAGGCTGGTCTGGAATTCACAGAGATCCACCTGCCTCTGCCTCCCAAGTGCTGGGAATAAAGGCATGTGCCACCACTGCCCAGTGATAGTGGCTTCTTTAGAAGTTGAGCTCAGCAAGTCTTGACTCTGACGTTGAGTAACTGTGTCAACTAAGCCTGCGGAAGGAGCTCACTCTCGAGTCCCGTAACGGCAGAGGAGGTGTTGCTGAGGTGTTCTTTGGAACATGGCCTCTGTGAGCCACAGGGTGTGTTTGCTGCCGTTCACTAATGCCTGACACTGTGAGAGCTGAGGATGATTGACAGGGCTGTCTCAGACCCATGAGATCGTCAGTGATGCTGGCTGACACTCACATCCAGGAGTCTCTTAGATTTCCTGTTAGTATTTCTGCAGTGTGTGTGTTTCAGAGATAACAGGGATGTTGTTCGCTAATGTTCACTAAGTCCTTGCCATGGCGGAGACAGTGACTATGTCCCTGGTCTGTTCTGCTGCCTCTGGAAGCATAGGCGTGAGTAAGTCATGTTGTACATATTCATTTAGAGAGAAGTCGGGAAAATACTAAACAAATGAGTTCCACTTTCCACAGAGGAATGTCTGTTAGCATCTGGGTTTCATGGTGCGTTTGGTTTTTTTCCTTTATTTGTTTACTTTCTTTTAAGTTTTTTTACATGCAGTGTATTTTGACCATACTTTTTCTCCACCAGTTTCTCCCAGATCTACCCAATTTCCATATGCATTCTCCTCTCAAAACAAAAGCAGAGGTCAAAACAAAAAACAAACAAAAAAACAGTAAGACAAAAACAAAACAAAACAAAACACTAAACCAAAACAAAAGCACAGACAAAACCATGGAGTCCGTTTCATGTTGGCCAACTTCTGGGCCTGGGGCCTGCCCTGGAGTGTGGTTAATATACAGAGTCACACTCCATTGGAGAAAACTGAGTTCCCTTTCCCTGCAGGTGTAAAATGCAGACAGCTTCTTGCTTCTCTGCTGTCACCCTGTCTGCCTTGAACCTGTACAAGCCCTGTGCACTCAGCCACAGTCCCCGAGTGCGTCAGTCCTGTGGTGTCTGAAGTCGCTGTTGCTTGCAGTCATCCACCATCTTTGGCTCCTACACTCTTTCCTGATACTCTACCACATGATCCTTGGGCTTGATAAACACATCCCAGGCAGAACCGAGTACTCAAGTCGCTCACTCTCCACACACTGCCCACTGTGGGTCTCAGTGTTAGTTCCCATCTACTCTGAGAAGCCTCTCTGATGAAGGCTAAGACTGGCAGTGATCTGAGTCCCAGCACAGTGTGACAGCTGTAGGTCCTTGGATAGTACATTTGTCACTAAAAGTATATGCACACTTGCACACACACGTGCACACATATATGAATATACTGGTATAGATAGACAGACAGACAGATAGATAGATAGATAGATAGATAGATAGATAGATAGATAGACAGACAGACAGATAGATATAGATAGACAGACAGATATATGCTTATAAAAATATCCATTTTACCTGTAATTGCTACAATGGTTAATAAAGTTATTAGAATATTCAATTATAGAATGAACATTTTGCAGGAATTAGATGTAAGCAATAAGGAGAAGGAGAGACTGAATGGTGAACTACTTTTAAAGTCAGACCTGGAGACGGTTGTTCATCAGCTTGAACAAGAAAAGCAAAGACTTAACAAAAAACTGCAAAGTTTTGCAGTCACAGGTAAGATGCTGTGTTTATTAGTAGATGAGCTTTTGTGCGCCTGTTAACAACCATTTGTCGAACACTGACTGTGAAACCCAGACGATGCTGGGCAGTGTGGACACAGTGGGAACCCCCTCCCCGGTACTTTGAGATGGAAATGTATGCTCCTTTGAGACAGACCAAGATGAAATGGCAGAAAATCATTCAGTTCAGAGTCTTTACGGACTGTTGTATTGCCTTAAAATCTGCCCCCAGTGTCCCTGTTTGACCACCCACTACTCTGGAGTTCCTCGTTCCATCCCAAGAGGCTTGTCCTCCCTTCAGCAGCAGGTCTGCCCTTCCATGTGCTCCCTCACGGAGCAGCGAGTGCTCCTCACCTGGCAGCTTTTACTCCTGCGTTAACCACGGTTGCCCCATCCTTCTCTCTTTCCTACTTTCTTCTGCTCCCCCTGACCGTTTCTTCCTGGCATGGAATGGTCAGGTCGTGGGTTTCCTAATGTCTGGGACTGTTAGTCGCATCTAGTGGACTGTGTATCTGCTGAAGAAATGAAGAGGAGATGGCAGTACATCAGATAGAACATTTTTATTCTTCAATCCTTTTTACAGTACAGTCTTTATCTCCCTCTCTGTCTGCCCTCTGACCGTTCCTCATTCCATACCTCCCCCCCAACCTCTTCTCCAAGAGGATGTCCCCATCCCCATCCCACCAGACCTCCCCACTCCCTGGGGCCTCAGGCCTCTCTAGGGTTAGGCGCATCTCCTCTCACTGAGGCCAGACCTGGAGTCCTCTGCTGTGTATGTGTGGGGGCCTCATCTCAGCTGGTGTTTGCTGCCTGTCTGGTGATCCAGGGTCTGAGAAATCTTGGGGGTCCAGGTTAATTGAGACTGCTGGTCCTCCTACAGGGTCCTCCAGCGTTTCCCTAATTCAACCACAGGCTTTCTGGCGTCTGTCCGTTGGTTGGGTGTGAGTACCTGCATCCAACTCAGCTGCTTGTTGGGTCTTTCGGGGGACAGCCATGCTGGGCTCCTGTTTGTAGCATCAGTAATAGCGTCAGGCCTGGGAGCCTCCCCTTGAGCTCTTAAGTCAGTGTCTGTCTGTTTCACAGGCTGAGCTCTGAAGTTGCTAGTATTATCTTCAGTCTAGATCATGGAAAGTACCTTGTCGGGTGGATTGGACACAGGTGTGGTCTCACGGCCCCGGGCACTTGACAGGGCCCATTCGAACCTGGACTTCGAGTCTTCACAGTGTAGTGACATCTGCCTCAAAAATAACAGCAGGAAAAACTAGTAATCGTGTTTATTGAAAGAACACTGCGAATTGGTTTGGGTTTTTTGTGTATTAAGGCCGAGGTCAGCGACATAGCTTGCTGACAGGCAGGCTTCCTCTCAGAGCTCCTTTAGGGTCTCTGGGACCCCACCCCCACACACTGAAATGCATTGTTTCTGTTTATAGTACTAAATAGTATCTGGCTGAGATAACACCAACAGGGAGGGACAGTCACTTGTTGGACATTAATTAATGTTCATGTTTTTCTTGTCTTCTTCTCACTCTTCTCAGTATTTGCACAGTCTGTCAGACCCTTGTGGTTGACACAAGAACAGCTATTTATTTACCTGACTAGTCCACATGTATATGCAGGGTTACCAAGGCTAACACTGTAGTTTACCTGACTAGTCCACATGTACATGTATATGCAGGGTTACCAAGGCTAACACTTTGTAGTTTACCTGACTAGTCCACATGTATATGCAGCGTTACCAAGGCTAACACTGTAGTTTACCTGACTAGTCCACATTGTATATGCAGGGTTACCAAGGCTAACACTGTAGTTTACCTGACTAGTCCACATGTATATGCAGCGTTACCAAGGCTAACACTGTAGTTTACCTGACTAGTCCACATTGTATATGCAGGGTTACCAAGGCTAACACTGTAGTTTACCTGACTAGTCCACATTGTATATGCAGGGTTACTAAGGCTAACACTGTAGTTTACCTGACTAGTCCACATGTATATGCAGGGTTACCAAGACTAACACTGTAGTTTACCTGACTAGTCCACATTATATATGCAGGGTTACCAAGGCTAACACTGTGTAGTTTACCTTGACTAGTCCACATGTATATGCAGGTTGCCAAGGCTAACACTGTAGCCACCTTGACTAGTCCACATGTATATGCAGGAGGGTTACCAAGGCTAACACTGTGGTTGCCTGAACTAGTTACATTGTATATGCAGGTTACCAAGGCTAACACTGTAGTTTACCTGACTAGTCCACATTGTATATGCAGGGTTACTAAGGCTAACACTGTAATCTGCAGAAAGAAAACTGACTCTGGAGGTTGAGAGGATGAGACTAGAACACGGGATAAAACGTCGAGACAAGTCGCCCTCCCGTCTAGACACATTTCTGAAAGGCATAGAGGACGAGCGCGATTATTACAAGAAAGAGCTGGAGAAACTGCAGCATCTCATCCAGCGAAGGTCATGCTCTGTTATTTACTGTGCTCGGGAGAAACCTTCTACAGTCAAATGCTCAGAAAAGGTAAGACCTATAAGAGTAATCAGAAGGGTGTGTGTGTGTGTGTGTCTGTGTGTGTGTGAGAGAGAGAGAGAGAGAGAGAGAGAGAGAGAGAGAGAGAGAGAGAGAGAGAGAGAGAGACCTTTTTGCTTTGTTGCTGTATTAAATGAAACATTATTAACACATTCTTTAAAAAGTCCTAATTTGACTTTGATTTTATCCTATAACTTGCAGTGTGGAAACCTGTATTACTAGGGGAACCACCAAACAATAAAGGATAACGTTCTGATTCCTGTAAATTTATGTTGAATAGCTAAGCCCTGAGAGGCATGTCGGCTTTCAGAAACTAGGACCCAGAGACTCCCATCACTGTACGTTTCTGCCCTTCCGGAGTGTATGCTCTGGAACAGTTGTGCTCTGCCTCTGCTCACGGCGTAGCTCTGCCCTCACGACACACACCAAGCCTTTGTGTCCCTCCCCGCTTCGTCGGCTGAGTCGGGAGCTTCATGGCTTTCAACTGAGCAAGTCTTCAACAGAACCTTTTGCGCTGGTGTGAGGTATACACCAGAAGTGCAGTTAACTAAGGCACTTAGTTGTTAGCCCTACTGTAACAAGTTGGCTAAAACTGTTCATTTGGAAGATTCGAGAAGAGGTAACCAAGCACATGTATGGCTGTGCACAAAAAACCCAAAGTTCAGAGTCAGCCTGGGCTGCACAGTGAACCCATCTTACAAAAGTGACCTGTGCATTGTCACATGGTTTCCTTTTGGGTTTTTGCAAATAGGTTTGGTTTTTGTCTTGTTTTGTTTGTTGTCTGTTTTTGAAGCAGGGTACCGAAAGCAGGGTCCAGTGTGTGTTCTGACACTGAGTTCTTTCTCTACATCCGCACGGTGCTTCCTAACTGCATCTGCCACTGTGTGCGTTACTAAAAGTTGGGCATGATTCCTGAGAGATTAAAGTCACATGCTCCTAGTTAAGTCCTAATGGTTACCACTGTCTTGCTACTACCAACTGTATTTAGATTGTCCTTTCTCCTTTATCTTAAAGCTTTGGAGCTATAGAAGTCCTAAAGGTTTCTATGACCGTGGCATTATCTACAGAACAGGTAAAAGGAATGATGCCGGGACGGCCGTTAGCTCAGAATCTGTTACCTTCTCCATGAAGACCGTGCATCCATGGTCTGATAGTTCTACGCCTTTTGCTCTGACTTTGCCTTTTAACCTTACCAGCCAATGGCTGTAGTTTGTTGGTCAGTATCAACACTGTGCTATGTGTTATACGCGGGATGAGTTGGTGGGAAAGGCAGTGCAAACTCATTTATGTTTAATTATGCTCTTATTTCTCAGGAGAACAAGTCCCTGGATCGTTCATTTTTATTGTGTAAAAGAATCACAAAATCTACATGGTTGAGTAGGTGATCCTGTCAACACCGAGTATTTACTCAGTTGCTTGGTTCACAGTGGGAAGTCAGGCGAGACGTTGGTGAGGTAAAGGAACAGTTAGGAGTTACCATTGCTTCTTCCACTCCCCTGCATTGTTCAAGTGTTCTGTCCAGTCACAGACAAAGAATTCATTTCGTATAGTTCAAAAAATTAGGGCATCCAGAATGTTTCAGAGCAGCACCAACAGTCAGCTGCAGGCATCGTGGGCAGCTGTGCTAAGCACATGATTCAAATGAGTGTGGGACCGCTGTGAGCGTGGAGAGCTGGGGAGCACACTGCCCACACAAAAGTAGATGTTTTAAGTACTTGTTGGCAAACAACAAAGGCCTCTTTCAAGCTGGATTTGGTACTTGCTGTGGCTGTCAGCTCCCTGCTTTGTGGTAGGCTGTTAGGCAGAGTTTCTTGGAATTATAATAAAAGGGACACTTTTACTGTTAGTGATCGCAGCCTCATGGGGAGTGAAGACTTCATCCTTTCTCTTGTCTTCGCTGGGAGCGTCTCCCACTTAACTCTGCACAAGCACATGCTTTGGATTGGAAACCTGACACACGTCCCAGCTTCTTGCATCAGCAGCTGATAGACCTCAGAGAACCAGATTCCCTGCAGCCCTAATTCCTCATGGGCAGGCCCAGAAAAATAACCGCATCTTCTTACGGAGATTGGACGAGATGATCACATAAGGATCCTCTAGCAGAGTGTCTGGTTCCCACCTAGAAAATGGTTTCTTTCTTTATTTGCTGATAGCTTAAAACATCTCTGACCCGCGTAGATGATTCAGCTCAGCAGATATACGCTGTCTGCTCTGAATGAGGCCTGGACTGTGGAGATTATGGCGATGGTTCCTTGCCCACTGTGGTGACTTACATCTGTAACCCCAGTACTGTGGGAGAGGCGAGAGGATTGCCACAAATTCAAGGCCTACCTGCCTGCAAAGCAAAAGCTGGCAGTCAGGGCTATGTAGTGAAACCGCCTCGAAGTAAGAAGAGTTTTGACATGATGTCGTGCTTGAGCACTGTGCGTGTTGTTTGTCAGTGTGTTGAGAGTAGTAGACTGGAGAAAGGGAGGGAATTAGCACACATTATAGTAATACTAAGGTAAGTACTGCATATGAGATATATTTACAGAAAAGTGTAGAATCCCAACTCAAGCAGACCGGCCAGGAAACATTCAGGTGTCATACCAGCTACTGAACACAAAATAACAGCAACGGGCACCTCCTGTGTCTCTCACAGGAATTCAATTTAGTGAGCACGTTAAAGGCATCATTCAAATTTGAGGTGTACGTTGCCATTGAGCCACACCCTGACTGCTAAGTAACTTTAAGATCTCATTTACATTAAGTGCCAATGAAGACTGTTTAGGACCAATCAGAACACTTGGAGTCGGTGACCATCCCTCCCAGTCATTTGTACTTGGACATGGCACAGATAGCCCTTACGTGGGTTGAATCTGGAGCAACTGGGGCTATTGTACATGAGAAGCTGACCTTAGTGGTCAGTCATGGAAGATAGGTACACACATACCTCTGGACTCTCCTTGGCAGAGAGTTATAACCTAATACTGTGAAAACTTACCATGTGTCAGAATGACGTGGGAGCTTGACAAAATGTCCTATATCCTGCGCCCAAAGATTCCAGCATGGACCAACTTCATGCATGTGAGGAGTTTCTGGGTGCTGCTCACTAGAGGTGATAGTTTAGGTGCCGTGTGGAATAGGACTAGCTAAGGGCAGCAACTGTGGAACATCTGACGAGGTCTGCACTGGTGGCATCGGCAGCCGTGGACCTTCCCGAGAACTGAGAGCTAGGGAGTGTGCACGTTACTGCCAAAGCTCTCATCTGCTCTCTTGGAATGCTCTCAGCAGTTCTTTAGTTACATTAAGAAGGCGTCTGTTCTTCTGTCTGTCAGCCTCGTCACCAGCATGATTGTGACAACTACACGGTCATAATTATAACAAATGGTGATGTTCGTCTTTGTACTGTATTGTTTCAGGGTGACTGCAGTACCGACATTCATCTGATCACAAGAGAAAGGGATGAGCTTCAGCACATGCTCGAGAGATTTGAGAAATACATGGAGGACATACAGTCCAACGTGAAACTGCTGACGGCAGAAAGGGACAGACTAAGTGTCCTGTATAAGGAAGTAAGACATTGCTTCTAATTAACCCATCAGCCCTTTAGAAACAGTTACTGTAAGAGAACCACGGGTCCTGCAAGTTTTCATCGCACCAGGGCTCGTGATTTTTTCCTTCCTAATTAACATGATAAGTGGTAGGATTGACTGGCTTGGTGTACTCAAAACAGATAGTTCCCTCTCCTTTGTTGTCATGTTTGTTCCCCTCCTTTCTAGTTTATCAGTGTGTCAGGTCATTTAGAGATAGTCTCGGGGTTGGGATTTAGCTCAGTGGTAGGCGCTTGCCTAGGAAGCTTAAGGCCTGGGTTGATCCCCAGCTCAAAAAAAAGAACCAAAAAAAAAAAAAAAAAAAAAAAAAAGAGATAGTCTCTTTGTTCTAAAATTAGCTGAACAGACTTAAGCTGGCATCAGCCAAAATTGTCCCTGGCTTTAGATATGCTGCACTTGTGCGGATCCCAGAGATAAAACAATACAATGGATGGGCACCTACTGTTGCAGTATTGCCCATCAGCCTGTGAGTTAGAGTCCCTGCTGCACAGCGCTGAGGACCCAGGGCAAGTCCCGAACATGGTGGTTCCCATCTGTGACCTTAGCACTCAACAGGGTCAAGACCCATGGCTTTCTAGCGCTTCCTGTTAGCCCTGTCTAGCCAGTTGGTGCGAGACGGTGCTGCACACATTCTCTAAGCTGAGCTCCTGGAGAAAATCTGCTCTGGGAGGCCGGCAGCCTGGCCCTATTGTGGAGCCTGTCTTAGCGTCAGGGGAGTTGGGGAACAGATCCTAGAGTCTGTGGCTGGTTTGCCCCACACCCGCCTCCCATGAAGCCCCTTACTATTTTGACAGGAGGAAAGACATGTAAGTTAAAAGAGCCGTTTTTATTTCTGTGAGCTTTGCTAGGACTTGGAAGCGCATTAATTAAATGGATCCACTTCTGGAGTCTCCCCACAGAAGATCTAGCACTCAGCTGTCTTGAGTCTGCCTCGTTAATTCTCTCATTTCCAGTGTGTTGTGACCTCAGCCTCTCTCAATCTTCTTGTCACTGGGACTTTAGTATTTAATTATAATCCTGTTACTCTTATTTTGTTGGGATTTGGGAAGAAAGAAAAGTAGCATGTATTTAATATATCCCTACCATAGCCCCTTTAAAAAATGGAATATATCCTAAGTATTTTATATCTTTTAATTCTCTAAGGCAAAGGAAGAGTTATCTGCACTAAGACAGGAGTACACTGGTTCACTGGCCCCCAACAATCTTGTTAGTTGTATAGAAAAGGAGAAAGAACGCGCATTATCTGACTTAAGAAGAATTACAGCAGAAAAGGAAGCTCTCAGAGAAAAGTTGAAAGTAAGTAGTACGGTTTACAGCCATGAAATGTAATTGAGTATTTGGGGAAAAGTGAAGACCCTCCCCCTCCCCCCACCGCCTCCATTTATAACAGCGGTTACTGCATAGCCCAGCGCAGCACGGCACGGCACGGCACGGCATGGCACGGCACGGCACGGCCCTGTCCCCAGCACACAGCACACAGCACACAGCACAATCATGCCAGCCCAGGCTGAACTACCTTTTGAGGTGGTAGTCACTATTCCAGTGTCCATAGCTGTTTTTGGACCGTGATGGCAGAGTTGAGAAGACACATTTGACCCTCAAAACCCAAGCCATTCCTTATTGGTCCTTACAGCCACACCCTGAACTCGGGATTGTTTAAGTTCAAGTGAGGCCACCTTTTCTTCTTTATTTAATGACTTTATGGATATTTTTCACCTTGTATACAGTTTACCTATTTAATGAAGGGACAGTACAGTGGCTTTGCTATTCTTTTTCTCCATATTTTATAATCTTCACCTTAATTTATCTTAGAAAAACTCTTTCCAACAGTAAGAAACCCTGTATCCATTATAATGGCTTCAGTTCCCCCAGGCCTCCTTAGCTGTAGCCATCACTAATTCAGTTTCTACTCTGTGGGTTGGCCTTCTTTGGACAGTTCATATAAACTGAATTATTAAATATGTGTGGGGTTTTTTCCTTTTATGTGCTGGGGATTGAATTGAGGGCCTTGCATTTACAAGGCGATCACCCTACCTCAGAGTTAAATCCCCAGCCCACACGTGTTTTACGTTTGGTGTCTCTCCGCATGATATCCTTGAGGTCCATCCACGAGTCGTGTTTATATGAATATTTGTGTGATGTTTTCATTTCCCTTGGGTAGATTATAATTTTTACAGTTGTTCCCGAGTGTGTTAATACACCCAGGCATTTTTTCATAGAATATCCACGTGGTAAGTTTTGAGTGATCTTATTGTAGAAGCTATGGTTACCTCCAGTTAATATTCTGAAATCAGTGCCTTAAAAGTAGCCACTAAAATTACAAAGAAAAACAAGCCTTTTAAGCATAATCTCATGTTAAAAATTTTCAGTTAAAGTTTAACACCCAAATTGAAGTCTTTTGGAATGTTTCCTTCTAGAAATTAAAAAAAAAAAAAAAAAGTTAAAATTACCAGAGAGAAAGCTGTGCAAATGGCAGCCTTGAGCTCAGCTTCTTGCTCGCCCTTTTCCTTGTCTGTTGTAATGACCAGAAGTGTAAAAATAGAATTTTAAAATCGCATTAGTTCTAGCAACTCAGAAAACTCTTCAGATTATCAGAACCGTCTGTAGTGCAGGAAGCAGGCTTTTGTGAATTTCCAAGAGACCTTCTCGTTAAAAACCAGAATTAGTCATGTGACTCCTTAGCCTTCTGGAGTGTTTCCTGTGGCCACCCTGCTTTCAAGCAGCCATTATGACTAAACTCTGAGAGAGTCGCAGCTGTCAGCCAAGGCCTGCCAGTGCTGCCTCCTGAACAACAGTATCGCCCCCACCACCCCTGAGCGTTCTGTTCCAAGTGTGAGGTGGGCCATCCCAGTAGGTCTTCATAAAAGCCTTCTCTGATCCTCCCTGTTTGCAGATGAGAGCCCTGAGTTATAATGAGTTTAAATGCTTGCCTACCCCCGCTCATCTCTGATCCAGTTTCCTTGAGCTCCTTTCCTTCCAATTGTTCCCTCCTGTCTCTCCTGACCCCTCCTATGTGGTCACTATGCTCTCACGTGCTCTATTACTGTGGGCCCCTGTGGGCCTGAGTTTAGACTCTTTTTGTTACTTAGAGATCAGCCCTGGCCTATTTCACTGCCTGTCACCTTTTCCCTACACTTACTTCTGCTATTTCCCACTCCTTTTTCCCAAGGCCTCTGGCTTAAGGGACCTTTGCTCACCACCAGTCTTCCTTCGGCCTACTGCTGAAACTCTTCTCCACCTCTTCAAATGCTCTTCTCTCATTTGTCCTTTAATGCCAGTTAAGGAGCGCCAGGCGCTAGATTCCTTTTGACATCTAGAAATAAAGCCCCTTGTCTAGGGAAATAGTCGATCATCTCTATGTATTTTCCTGTGTGCTTGAGAGTTTCGTGCATGTATACAATGAAATATGATACGCACTCCTCTCAACCCCTCCCAGCTCCCTTCATGTTCCTTTTTGTGGGGCCATCCACTGGGGCAGAGGAGTCCTGTCAACAGCCATACCCTTAAAAAAAATGGTTCTCCCTCTTCAATCTGTCAGTTGCCAGCATCTCCTCAGTAAATGGTGTGGCCTGGAGATCATTTAAACAGTGTGGCCTAGAGATCATTTACTCCATCTATGCAAGAATTTTGACTGGCTTGCTCTTTTGTGGGTCTTATGCACCTGACCCCAGCAGCCGGTGAGTTCATGAGTGTGATGGCCATGCCGTCACAGCAGCCTTCCCCATTTTCCAGGCCCACATCCTTTCTGCCTCCCCTTCTATGATAGTCCCTTATCCTAGGCTAGGGAGGGAGAGTTGATCTCAGTGCCCAGTATAAGGCTCTGTTTGCGACCCACTGACTGCTGCCCACTGCAAAGAAGACATTTCTCTACCCAAGGTCAAGAGAGATGCCCAGGTCTACAGGTACAGACATATGTATTTGGAGGCACTTTGACATCATGGCCATTTAGAACATTAGAACACTAGCAGGTTTACCCTAGAGACTATGCTCTCAATAGTCTTGGGCCTTGATCAGGCCCACAGTATCAGACAGTCTCTTCTGTGGAATAGCCCTCCAGTTTACTCAGAGAGCAGTTACCCCATAGCAGTCGCACCGCTGCTCTGTGTGCACGCACATCTTTCCTAGGTGGCCGCTGCAGCATGCAGGGTGCCCAGCTGGGCACAGCCCTTGATGCCCTCAGCAGCCTGCAGAGCACGCTCCAGTGCTGTTTGTTTCTGAGACGAGGTCTCATGTAGCTCAGGCTGACTTAGACACGCTTTATTACGGAGGGTCACCCTCAAACCCCTGCCCTTCTACCTTCATGGTTTTATCTTAGTTCCTTGTTTCAGGTCTGTCTTTATATGAGCTGTGGCGTCAGAGACTTCACTGGTGGCTCTGCCCTTGCTTGGCGCTTTGTTTAGAGCATACGTCAGCACTGCTCAAGTGATTTAATTAACAGAGTAGTCATCTCTTTAACCAGATGCATAATCTAAATATCAAGTACAGTGTTAAAGTGAATAGCATGAGTGAGTACGCACCCTTACTGGAAAAACCCAGCCACCACTGCATTAAGTCTCCTTGACTTGAGTGAGGTAATAAACGAGAAAACTAGCCTTCATTTATATCCTGACCAGCTGGTTCTTAAAACCGGTCTCATTCTGTTCTGTCGCCTGTGTCTGACCATGCATTTTCTTCTTCGTATCCTGTTTTTCTTAATCTGGGTTGTGGCTCAGCAGTCGAGCACTAACCAGCATGAAGCTCTAGGTCAGAGAGCAGCACTGTAGCAAAAGTAATGGGAGGTGTGTGTGGGTCCGTACATCTCCTCTTGTGAGGACGCATTGTGAGTTGTGACTTGGTGTGGTGTCCTCTGTATGACGCTTGTTAACCAGGCTCAGTCCACATAAGTCTTTATAAATGAGTCCACTCCCTCTTTATCTTCTGCATGACACATGGAGATAGGGCATGTAACTTTTCTAACTGACCTTGTCATTAGACATGTCTGACCTTCCTATAACATCCATAGAATCTATGAAATGAACATTTTCTATAAAATTCTTTTTCAGAATATCCAAGAAGTGAATGTTGTTGGAAAATCAGAATTAGAGAAGACTATTGAACATTTGACGTATATTAATCACCAGGTAATCTATCAGAGGATTTGGGGGTATGGGTGACGGCACCAGTTGTTACGCTTTTAGATACTGTATGTGTTTGAAGGCTAGTATGCAAGGAAGAGAGACCCTGCGCTGAGGCCTTTCCCGTGGTCAAATCCGGCTTCCTGTCTGGGCCAGGTTCTTAGCTCCTCTCTTTTAGCTTTTTGTTTTTGACGTTGAAGGAGTGTTTCTGTCTCTCGGGGTTTCTGTGAAAGTGTGATCCGTGACCAACACACGGGCCACACGTGAGAGTCCTGGAACGTTGCAGGCCTCAGTAGTGGCGAGCTGTGATTATTGTGGTTTGATCTTAGAAAAGTAATTATGTTATACATACAGACTAAAACGGGAAACTGACTGCTGATTTTCTCTATAAATAGCCCTCAGTATCTGCTCCCAGGACTTCTTCAGATACCTATGTCTGAAGAACTTCACATTTACATATAAAAATGACATAATATTGAATATAACCTATATATCCTCCCATATTCTTTAAATCATATTTAGGTTTCTTACAGGATTTTGTATGATTTCATAAGACCTTATACAATGTGAACATTGTATAAACAGTTGTTATACTGTGTTTAGGAAATAATGACAAGAAAAAATCTGTATGTTCAATATGGATGCAACCATTCCAGACTAACTAGATAGTGTATATTTCCTACCATTGACTACTCTGAAATTTCATAATTTATGCAGAAACAAAGAGCCAAAAGTAGTATAGAAGTTTAAGGGACATGATACTGGGTTTAGGGCCATTATGATAAGGGCAGGTCTAATAAAGGCCGATGAAACCAAGTATAACAAATTCACAAAAGAAACTTAACATGTACTGAATCCTAGATCAGTGAGTGAAGGATCATTTAGTAATTCTTTCCTGGAGAATGGCTACACATATGAAGATACAAAGAACAAGAAACTGCCTCCTGCCTCAAATAGACCATCACCAGAAGTCATTTTAAGATTATTTAGAGATAGCTACTTAGGGCTGAAGGCAGAGGGTCACACAGTGTCCGCAGCCAGCTTGAGCAGTAGCCAGGCCTACCTGGACCATAGCTGTTGCAGCCACTGAGTTCTTAGGTGACTGAACATTTCCCAAGCCGTGACTAGGGACGCACCTCTTCCGTATTCAAAGCCCAGTCTTCCACAGAGGTTTCTCCTTATTCTCCTGCTCATGCCCTTAAATGGAGGTGAGCACAGCCTTGCTGAGCTCTTCCGGCTTCTTAGCCTGTTACAAAGTGGCTGTTTTCTTCAGCAGCCATTCCTTTGTTGGCCTCACTTTCATTTATTTTCTGGCTGAACACATTTTTCAAACGCTCTGCTCTGGTGTTCACTCCCACTTCTCACGATAAACCTGGCTAAAGGCTGCCAGAAATAACCAAGCCACAGCATTCATGCTTGACTGCCTTAAAATGTCCTCCCCCAGGGCAGTCAGTCTGCCATTTTAACCTCAGGTTTGTGACATAGTCACAAGTCTCAGGGGATGGACAAAGCTTACTTGTTTTGTATCACACATGGCTTTTAGTTCTTTTCCAGAGTCCTTGTTCCCATGTGAGACCTGTGAACCTGGCCTTTAGCCGTCCACATCCCTGTTGGCACTCTGGTGTTGTCTCTTCTGATTGGAATCCCCTAACCAGCTCTGCATTATATAGCGTCCTTGGTTTCAGATCCCTCCCACAAGCAGTCCCAAGGTTTCTGAGCTTCGTGGCCAGGGAGCCTCAATAGCTCGTATCTCTTTGCTGGCTTTCAGTGTTTGTCACCTTTCATTGCTGTGTTTACTTGGGCTTACGGTTTCAAGGGTTCAGTCCACAGCTGCTGCATTGCTTGGTTCTGAAGCAAAGCAGAACTTTGTAGTGGACAGGGTCTGGTGGACTAGCACTGCTCACACAGCATCCAGAAAGCAGAGAAGGTGAGAAGAGGCAGGGACCATGATGCACCTTGTCAGGCCATCCCCTAGCACCTCCTTGCTTCTGCTAGGTCCTGTTCATAAAGAGTCTACCACTCCCCAAGCGGTGGTGACCAAGCCTTTGACACCTCAGTCTGTTGTGGACATTGCATGTTTGAACCACAGCAGGCATGGTCATAGCAAGTTCATGCTGTCAGCAGTCCATTTCTAGATAGTTGGTCTATGTCAAAGGTCAGCAGGGGGCAGTTCCTAGACCGGATGCACTCCCTGCTCTGTAAGTTGAGTTAGTAAAAATAATGACTGGCTCATTTGTTTGTGCGTCTGCATTATCTGCATCTGCTGTTGCGTTTCACTGGAGTGGTGGTGACAGATGAGAGGTTCCACAGAGCCTACACTATTTATTCGAACCAATAAGTGATCTTCAATCATCACGTATCAATCATACATGAGTACATCAGCTCAGTCAAAGTCAATACAGTTTCTATGGAGCAGAACAGTGACGGTTACTAGTATCAGAGGTATGGCTGGCACGAATGCAGGTTGTACCAAAGCACCAAATTGCTGAAGAAAGCACACAGTGTGATTCTGCTCTGATAAAGTTCAAAGCAAGCGAGCCGGGCAGTGCGTGGCTTAGGAGTGACATCACGGTGCTGCAGTGAAGGACAGCAAGTCGCTCGGTGCCCTGGAGGATACGTGCAGGGACAGCATCTCAAGGATTTATAATTTAGTGGAATCTTAACACACTTCAAGTCTTGGGCTCCCATGCAGAGAAGCAGGGCGATCTATATGAAGGCAGGTCTTACTCATGCGGTCGGGAAGACTTTATTTTGTTTCTCCATAAATCTTGACCATGTTGTGGTTACATTCCCCTCACCTCCCATTTTTGTTTAATTCCTATCTATTTACTGCAGGTTTCGAGGCTTTCTGGAGGGGGTGGGGGATAATGGAGGTCTGGGGAGAAACTTTTGATTCCAAAACCTGGAAATGAACCATGGAGGGTTTGTGGGGTTTGGTTGAGTTTTAGGAAGCTCCTCAGGTTTTTCACCCTGTTTGTAGTTTCACTTCCTGTCTCATTGCTGTTATGGATTTTTTGTTTTTATTTTTGTTTACATGTTTTCTTTCATTGTAGTAACAGTGGGGAAGGGCAATGGACACGGCCACTCTGACACATCAATCTAAGAGTGCAGATGGCAGTTGCTGTTTTAATAGCTCCATAATTACCTCCCAGAGTATTATTAAGAGTAGCTATGAAAAATAAGATATTACGTAATGCTTATTAATTTTTTAATTTAAATTATAGCTTGAAAATGAAAAATATGAATTGCAATCTAAAATATTAATAATGAAAGAAACAATAGAATCATTAGAGAGCAAATCAAAACTCCAAGCTCAAAAACTTAGCCATGTGGCTGGTGACTCATCTCATCAGAAAACAGAAATGAACTCGCTCAGGTAAGTCTCTTAAAGCTTTCTTTCCTCATTTCGCCTCTGTGCTTCTTCTGGGTATCCAAGGGTCAATGGTGTTTTGCTCTGTGCCTTTGAAGAGTGTTTTCCCAAGGTGGCCTCATGGTACAGTCTCCTGGGAACCCTTAGGAAGGATGAGGGAGGCCTTTTTGTGTTCTGATTTACTGAGTGACTATGGGAGCCATAGTTTTGAATCTTTCACAGGTTGACATGATCACCAAAAAGTTCTCTGCTCTGTCTACTTTAACCTCAGTAGATAAACATGATGCTGTGCTCTGTAGGGAAGGCCTGCACGGATTGTACAACTTCTGCCATGCAACTGTGTCCATCTTCTCCTCACCTCTTCTAAATAATATAAAGCCCGAATGTTGTATCTTCTATATTTAACCCGTTCTGATTGGAAACCAGAAGATTAACCAAGGGTAGGAAGCAGCCTGTGCTAGAACATGGAGCATGGAAGTCTTAGAGACAGATGAGAGGCAGAGGAGCGCTCAGGTCAGGACTGAGACAGGAGCTGTGAACCTTGAGGGCAAAAGGCAACTCAGATGTTTCCTTCACATCTGAAGTGTAAATAAATAAAAAATATCCAATAAATAAAGATAAAAGAAAGTATCAGCATACAAAGCAAATAAAATATATTAGCACAGTAAAAAAAGAAAGAAGGAAAAGAAATGTTTCCTTCATAAAATCAAAAGGTGACTGATGTGGGGATTAAACAGCAGTGCAGCACACCAATGCACAATGTGTACGTTGGGGTATTGGGCCATTTGTCAGTTTTAAGTACACACAACTGAAGGGAATAAAAGCTAGGTGTCCCCCCTCCCTCACCCCCAATTGCATGGCTGTCATGGGCAAAACAGGTAACTGAAGGTTACTCTACTCTGAAGAGTCAGAGGAAATCTATTTCTCTAAATTACATTTGCCATAAAAACTAGGAAGAAATCTTTAAATGTCAACAAAGTCTTCATGCACCCGAGTCATAGAGCAGTAATATGCTGCAGTCAGGAAGGATGGCAGTGACGGGTTTTTAAAAACAGATCGGTAAGTTACAGCTGAAGGGTTATTGATCATTGGATTGCCTACTGTAGAAAACTGACTTGGTAAGTCAAGAGCAGGCTCAGGAGTTTCACCTACAATTCAGAAGGACAAAGAAACGGTGAGAATAAAAGTCACAGACTCCATATACAAAAGCCCGGAGTCACAAACCTCCAGTAGAAGAAACCCCGACCATGTGATAGAAGAAGGAACCGGGAAGAGGACGGCTGACAGAGAGACTCAGGCTCTCGGTTAACAACAGCAGCTTAGCGACTCAGTATTCAGCTTTTCTCCCTCGGGGCCTTACAGCATCTTTATCAGGCAGCCTCCCTCTGTCTGCAAGTACACTATGGAGGAGAGCACACGGCCTGCTTCTCTCTGGTCGTCTTCAGCTCCAAAGTCCAGGCACATACAGTGCGGCATTCCCTCTGCAGGACTGCTAGCCTGCTCTCTTTGCTTCTGTATCCAGCTGACCAGAGCTGCCGTTTTTCTGTTCCTTCAGATCATCACCATACCACCACTCCCTTTTCCTCACAGAAGACTCTGGAAACAGAGCCACTGGTGTCCTCTTTTGGATGCCATAGGCTAGTCTGTAACTGCTTTGCTGTTTTTGTTCTGAAACAAATATTGTCGCAGCTATGTCCCCCTCTCTCCCTCCCCCTCCTCCTTCCCCTCTCCCCCCCCCCCGTGGGTGTAGGGAATGATTGGGGGTGGGGTGATTCATTTCCAAGGCCAGTATATCTTCAATATTCTGTTGGTAAACATTTGTAAAAATGTGAGTTTGAGCTGCAGGTCTAAATTCAGCACTAAAGTCACTTCAAACCACAACACAGGCCTCTGCAGAAGTAGAAGGACATTGTCCTAGCCTCGTGCCATTTTCAGTGTGGTTCCTAGAGCTCTTGTTACTCTAAGGACACAGTGTTTCATACATGAAGCTGGTTCTCCTTAGATGAGGTACATGCTCCTTTCTCTCTCGTGGGCCATCTTCTCTTTCCCCCCCTGTATTAGATATACTTTCCCATCAAATCTCCATGCCTTCCCCCCAGACCTTAGAGGACCAGACAGAACCTACAATTGTAGAAGTAGAGAGTCTTTGGTCTGGTCTCTTGGTGTAGCATCGGAAGACAGTATGAAATAGCCATTTTGAGAATGGTAATGACTTTCTTCTCTTGAACTACAGCATTAAATGAGGTCCAGCAGTTTACAGCCTAACCCAAACCTTCACAGGACAAGAAGAAAATGTCTGTGTGCAGGGATGCTGGGTCTGGACGCCTCTGCATGCTAGCCAGGGGTTGGCAAACTTCCCAGTGGTACTCAGTGTTTTAGACTGTGTGGGCCATGCAGTTACCACACACCTTTAACCTGGCTTCTGACATGCAGAAGTCACTGTGGGCAGTGTGTTAGTGAGGACGATGGCAGAAGTCACTGTGGGCAGTGTGTTAGTGAGGACGATGGCAGAAGTCACTGTGTTAGTGAAGACGATGGCAGAAGTCACTGTGTTAGTGAGGACGGTGGCAGAAGTCACTGTGTTAGTGAGGACGGTGGCAGAAGTCACTGTGTTGGTGAGGATGGTGGCTCTGTTCACCACAGCTTTGTTTGTGGACATTGAAATTTGGATTTCATTTCATTTTTATGTCAGAGAATGTTTTCCTGTGGAAATATTTTCTCACTCACTTAAACATAAAAACTCTTTACAGCTAGAAAGAAATAAGCAATCAGCTATGGTTTGTTAACCGGTGCTCAAGGATAAGCTGTTTTCCAGCCCCATTGGACACCTCCCTTTTCTCAGTCCCCCATGGTAGGCATCGTAATCGCTGTCACTGCTGTCAGGCTCTAACAGTGGTTCCCCTGGGGGCTGCCACCATGTTTGCAGTCACTGTAACCATTTTGTGAGTTTTTGCTGTTGCCCAGACTTGACCTCAAATCTCTGTGCTCAAGTAAGTGGCCTTCCCCATTTAGCATCTGGAATCCTGTAGCACAGCCCTAGTGTTCAGTACCTCAGTTAACACTGAGAGCGTTACATGTTATCTAGGCTGGACAGCATGCAATAGCAGCCTCCTGCAGATGACCTATGAACTCTCCATGGCTGTGATATACCAATAGATATCAGTTGTTTTACTGGGATTTGTTTAGATATAATCAGAACCATACAGATATATTTAAAATGTTAGGGGCTGGAGAGATAGCTTAGAAAGTTAAGAGCACTGTCTGCTCTTCCAGAGGTCCTGAGTTCAAATCCCAGCAACCACGTGGTGGCTCACAGCCATCTGTAATGGGATCCAGTGACCTTCTGGCCTGCAGCTATACATTCAGATAGTGCACTCATATATGTAACAGAAATAAATCTTTAAAATGTTATGTACTTTTCTGGAAATATTAGATATGTCCAGGTATATGCAGCTAGTGTCCCTTGAGAAATATTTGTTAAGGAATCAGAAATCATTTTAGATAAGGAGATGAAAACTCATGGATTGCTTGGGATTACTACCATATATTCTTAGCAATAAGAACAAGAATATTTTCACGAAATGATGACGTCTGAGCTTGAGGTGCTGATGTTGAAATCATTCCTATCCCTCTTATTTTCCTGGTACACCCTGTGATGTTATCCCTGGTCTTCATAGCAATGAGCCTGCACCATGGGGCTCATAGGAGAAGCTCCAAGAAAGCCCATCAGTAGCTCTCCTCTGACAGGCCATTAACTTTCCAAACTTTTCTCTCTTAGACAGAACTTTATTTTAGAGCTTGAAACATTATGAAAGAACCTTTAAGAGATGTTTTTAAGATATTTTAGATACACTCTGTAACAAAAGGAAATAATTTTACCCCCCAAAAATGAGAGTTTGCATAGCCATTGTAATGTGACTGTGAACTTTGAGGCTGAGAGATGATTTGAGCCCAGCATAGTCTGTTAAACAGAGAGCCAGAATTACGTTCAATTTTATTGTTTTGTTTTGTTTTTTTCTTTTCTGGTAGAAAAGCATGTTTTTCCTCTGTAACATTTAAAGCTAAGGGGTTGGGGATTTAGCTCAGTGCTAGAGTGTTTGCCTAGCAAGCACGAGGCCCTGAGGTTCGGTCCCCAGCTCCGAAAAAAAAACAAAAAACAAAAAACAAAAAACAAAAAAACATTTAAAGCTAAGAAACTGGTTCATTTTTACTGACAATGTGATTTGCAAAGTTTCCTTCCAATTTAGAGAGAGTAAAATGGCAGCCCATCCATGAGCCTCCCTCCCAGCTCCCACTAGGAAGCTTCTGGCAGCAGCAGGGCAGTCAGGCTTTTCTGTTGGCCCTTTCCTCTCTATACTGGGATAGAAGAGGTAAAGCCTTTGTGAGGGTCACCTGAGGGCTTCCTTCCTGTCAGTCCAGATGTTGTCCTGGTTGCCTTCGTCAGCTGCACTCCCACCAGCGTATCACACCATTGTAAAGCTCCAGGCAAAGGAGATATATTTTTGCCTAGAGATTTAAGCAATGCCAGCCATTTGCGCTTCAGTAAGTCCTCTGTGGGTCATTCCATTTTCCTGTCCACATAGAGCAGTGATTCTCAACTTGGGGGAGTCAGATGACTTTTTCACATGGTCAGAAACCACAGATATTTACAAGTCATAACAGTAGCAAAATTACAGTTATATAGTAGCAACAAATAAGATTTTTATGGTTGGGAGTTCACAACATGAGGAAATGTATTAAAGGGTTGAGCATAGGAAGGTTAAGAGCCACTGCCTTAAAGGGTACTGGTCTTGCATTCTGTGCAGAAGGCAATATGAGACAGCCTTTCCTGGCCCCTTGGCCTTTGCCCTGGTAGTTTTGAGATTCTGGACAAGTAAATTGGAAGATAGTTGCAACAGAACTACTCCAGGAACACATGAACTAACGTGTACACAGTCCCTTCTCCTTAGCTATCTCTGCACACCATGGCTCTGGGTTCCAGGTGCACTCACCTGGACTGCAGATGCTTTTCCCCAGTAAAATTGCCTGGACCTGGCCTCTTTCTGACTTGGTTTGTTCCACCGTACAGTTCTAAGAAGTCAGTCCAGCTGTACTGTCCTGCCTGCATTGGTCGTCATCATTCACTTGCTGTGAGAACTCTGTTAGGGTTTTGTCTTCAGGATACCCCAGTATTCCTTAAAGCTTACTTCTATAGAAATGTCCCATTTTACTCATCATTTTGGGAACTAGACCTCTTGCTTATTAAGCATTTCTAAGTCAAGTTCCCGCTAGTATCTTCTTCAGTGTCTTATCCTCAAAGGAAACCCAAAAGGAAGTTAGTGATTCACAGGTAGGAATGGCCTTTTAAGCCAGACATGGTAAATGCTTCCTGCTCAGAGAGAGAAGCATCCAGAAGCCTGTGGCTATGAGAACCAAGACATGTTGTGGCAGCTTCCAGGATGTTACTTCTGAAAATGAGCAGTTACTTCCAACACTAGAACAGACACTAGAGACAGGCTTTCCCATGAATGGCTTAGGCGGCCACGAGTCCTTCCCCTGGCTCCCTGAAACCAGCCTTTATTGTTATCCATCACACTGCAGGAAATGCCCGTCTCCCAGCACTGTGACCTACAGTCACTGCCACTCAGAGAGCCAACATAAGAAGCAAACTTACAAGCCCACGTGGTCCAGATGGCGAGGACTTAGCCCAGCAATGTCATGAAGACAAGGCTTTGACTCTACTCTCAAAAGTAGATTTTGGGGAAACGGGGTTGATGTTAGGGAACTACTGAGGAGAACTTTAAAACTACCAAAAATCTTCTGGAAGAGAATATACAATTAATTTCATCTTTCTACCATAACGTTTTTTGGAAGTTGAACCATTTTGGAGAATGGTGGACAACAGGAAAAGCATTATGTAGAAGCCATTGATTAGACTGGGAGAGCTTTATAATAAGAAATAAAAGAAACTTAAGGGGTTGGGATTTAGCTCAGTGGTAGAGCGCTTGCCTAGCAAGCACAAGGCCCTGGGTTCGGTCCCCAGCTCCGATAAAAAAAAAAGAAACTTAAATAAGAAATCAAACCATTTTAAGACCTCTCATTTAACAAAGCTATTTCCGTAAGAGATAAAGAATAACGTTTGGTTTTGTCCACTGATTAGGATAGTGAGTGAGCAGCTACAGCGGTCACTTGATGAGTGTCAGCACCGACTTTCCATAAAAAGAGGTGAACTCGAATCAGCCCAAGAACAAATTAAAGCGCTGGAGCAGAAACTAGGTGAGCCTTTTGGGATTTTGCTTTTGCTAAGCTAAATTGCCTCCACCTGACAAACACTCTTCTCCCTCTGCAGAGTCTCTGAGCCACAGGATGACGATGCAGAGCGAAGAAACTCATGCGATGAAGAAGACCATCGGCGTGATGGACAAAGAAAAGGACTTTCTCCAGGAGACTGTGGATGAGAAGACGGAAAAGATCGCCAGCCTGCAAGACAGCCTCATTAGTAAAGTATGTATCTGTCACATGTTCTCAGCCTCTCAGCAGGAGAGCCTGCTTAGTCTCCACTCGAAATACGCAGTTCTTACAGCCCTTGACGAGTTCCTGAGACCCACAGCTCTGTCTGTAACACACCTTGATTTCCTTCTAGCCTGGTAATTAGAATCCTTATGGTGGGATTTTATCTGTTTCTAGAATGTGATTTGGTCTCATTAAAGCACACTTTGAGGAAGCCACTAAAGCTCTTCAGTGGTTAGAGATGCCAAGATGAGACATATAGATGGGCATAGAACTGTGTTTATTTAGAGGCTGCGTTTATGTGTAATTTATGCAATTGCACTTACCTAAATTTAGTTGATTATGCAAATTTAACTGAAGATGATTCTGAATGAATGACTAAAAAATCTTTTGTTTCTGTAATTTCTCCAGGAAAAAGCTATTACCCAGTTGAAGGTCACAGTCTCGGAGTGTGAATCGTCACTGAAGTGAGTAACCGATGAATGGTGTTCATGAGAAATTTCCAGCAAATGCGGCCTTCCTACTTAGCAGAGTCTGGAACCAGGACTGCTTTCCTGTGAAGTTCCGGCTTTGCCTGTGGCAGCCTTGCTTCCTCAGTCCTGCTCTGACTTGCTCCTTGCTGCTGTTGGATGGCATTGCCTTCCTGCTTTACCCACTTGCTCTCCATGCTTACATAGTCACCTGTTCAAGTCCCAATAGCTCAACTTAGATAGTTTTAATGGCCAGCTCTTGCATTTGCTCCTCAATTAAACCTATATTGATTATCTTAAAATTTTCATAATTTGTATCTGGTCTCCAAAAAGATTTTAAGCTATCTAAAAAGAAAAGTCACTAATCATTTATTCTATGTGCCTTTATGTTTTATATAATAAAGGCAATGTAAACACTAAATATTTAATGTGGCTTTATATTGTATTTTCTAACACCTGAAAATGTTACATTTGCTTAACTTGTATAATAATAATATTTATTTTGTGGCTCTATTTGTATATAACGGTTGATAGGAATCTAAAGTACCTGAGTATTTTCAGCCATGTCCAAAGGCAGCACTTAGGCTCTCCTGTACTCGCACACATATTGAGACTACATAGTCTTACTTCAAGTGACCTGGAGTTTTCCATAACAGTTTATTGCTACCCCACCACTCTTTCACAGCCAACTACAAGAAACTTTGACTAATCGAGACCGAGAGATAAACAGCCTCCGTCGCCAGCTTGATGCAACTCACAAGGAACTTGACGATGTTGGGAAATCTAGAGAGATCTCTTATAAAGAAAATAGAAGGTTGCAAGATGACCTGGCCACAATGGCGAGAGAAAACCAGGTATGAAACCAGGCAGAGATTTTTCATGAACTTATTACATTTTGCTAAATATTAAACTTCTAAATTCATTCTTCCAAAATGCAACAGGAGTGAATGTAAACAGGCTAACTCCTTGAGGGGAATGGTGTCTGTTGGCATTAGCAAAGGTAGTTCTCAGAAAACAGCCAGCGCAGTGGTCTAATCAGTGCAGCTACAGTCTCCTTTTCCATCTGGAGTTGAACCTCCCTCATAGGACTTGGCTTGTTTGTTTGTTTGCTTGTTTCTTTGTTTAGACACAGGGTCACATGTAGCCCTTGAACTCCCTGTGTAGCCAAGGGATTCTGACTCTGGTTTTCTTCTGTCGCCTCTCAAGTGTGGGGATGGCAGGTGTGTCATCAGGCCTGATAGCATTTAGTGTTTGCTGCTAGGAAGCATGGTTTTTGTTGGGATAGACGGTATTGTCACAGGACTGGGTAGGGCACAGCATCACTCACTCTTAGGGCACCTCTTCTTAAAAGGTATGAAGGACCGTGACAGGCTTTAGTAATTTGTGCTTCCTTCTATTGTCTTAGAGATGGATCTGTAAACAAACAAAGGTATATTTTAAAGGGCAGATATTGTAAGGTTTTGTCTATACTGGTTTATTACAAGATTATGCTATGGAGACTGATGATTTCTTTTATGTAATATAAAAATTACTTTCAGTATTAGTCAATATCAACCATATTATAGTTATATCAGTTTTTTAATACCAACTACTGGCCCTGATATAAGTTCAAATACAAGGTCAGAACTGTCATGGAGTTTTATGGCAAAGTTTGCTAAAAAAAAAGTTTAGATCAGGGCTGGGGAGATGGCTCAGTGGGTAAGGGTGCTTGCTGTGAAATGAAAGTGAGATGTTCTGAGTTCAAATCCACAGCACCCATGCAAAAGGGCTGGCATGGCTTCCTGTGACCTCAGAGTTGGCCAGCCAGCCTCACTGAAATGGGGAGCTTTACTTTCAGTGAAAGATCTGTCTCAGGAGAATAGGGGGAAGATGGCAGAGAGCGATAAATGGCATCCTCTATTCTGTCTGCACATCAGCTTGTGCATCTATATACATAGGCTTTCAATGTGCATTAATACACATTGTTGGCACACACACCACACACACACACACACACACACACACACACACACACACACCAGGCTAGCCATGGAAAAAATAACCCAGTAGAGGCTCTTCTTCCCCACATTTTTTTCTTCAGTTCCAAAGGCACTGTGTGCACATGACTGCAGGCTGACATTGGCTCTCTCTGCTCTGCTGACTTACAGGAGATCTCACTGGAGCTGGAAGCAGCAGTGCAAGAGAAAGAAGAGATGAAGAGCAGGGTTCACAAGTACATCACTGAGGTGTCACGATGGGAGAGCCTAATGGCCGCGAAGGTGAAAAACTGTTCAGCTGGCATTTGAGACCAGCTTTTGTGTCTTTAATTCTGCCTCCAGCATTAAATGTTGGACATTTAAGGTTGGATATTAGATATTTGAAAGTAGAAGTCCTTCCTACTAACTTTATATTTCTCCATGGATCTTAGCATAGTAGCATAGTATCTATACACGCGCTGATGTTTCCTGAATTCAAGCAGCTCCCAGTGTGTGTGTGTGTGTGTGTGTGTGTGTGTGTGTGTGTGTATGTGGTGTGTGTGTCTGTGTGTGCATGTATGTGCGTGTGTGTGTCTCTGTGTGTACACTCGTTCACGTGTGTGTCTGTGTGCATATGCACATATGTGTGCACATGTGTGTGTGTCTGTATACAGGTGTGTGCATGTATGTGCATGTGTGTATGTGTGTGTGCATGTGTGTGTCTGTGTGTGCATGTATGTGCATGTGTGCACACGTGTGTGGCTGTGTGGCTGTGCATGTGTGATATAGATAGATGTTCCATTGACGATACTGCCTTAGAAATAATGTAATTGTTCTTAAACCAGGAAAAAGAAAACAAAGACTTGCTAGATAGATTCCAGATGCTTCACAACCGTGCTGAGGACTGGGAGATCAAAGCTCAGCAAGCGGAAGGGGAGAACAGCTCGGTCCGCCTAGAGCTGCTGTCTATTGACACGGAGAGAAGGCACCTGCGAGAGCGGGTGGAGCTCCTGGAGAAGGAGATCCAGGAGGTAAGGCAGTGCTGTCCAGGAAAGATGCCACATCAGGGGCACGACACACAGTGAGGCTGACCCCAGCTCAGAGCTAACACCCTGCTACTGTCACACTCTAGAGGGTGCCCCGTTCCTTTTCACAATGGTAAGAGACAGGCGGCCATGTGACCACTCGTTAAGTGTGTGGTTCTGTGCATTAAGTATAGTCTTTACAGTGTGCTAATCTTCACCCATCTTCCCCACACCCACCCAGTATCAAACGCATCCATCTTAAATCATGTTTTGTCCTTTTCCAAGGCTGCAAAATAACGCATTCAATAGCCGCTGACCTTTTGGTGTAGTTTGTTTATTTCCACATTTGGGATACTGACAGTTGTGTTCCTGTTAACATGGTGTTGCTAGTATCTTTCATGGGTGCTGGGACAAAATGACTAGCAATGGGCCAGAGAAATGGCTCAGGAGTTGAGCATTTAGACATAAATAAGCTTTCATCATTATGACTGTTGAATAAAAATGTTATTAATACAGTTCTGAGTTCAGTTAAATTAATAAGGACTCGGTTTGATATAATTAGATTGCCTATTTAGTTTCTTGGTATAATTTTCAAATTTTCATCTTTTAGGAGAAAGTAATGACTCTGTACTGCATAAAGTTAGAGCCCCCAAAATAAATATATTTAGGTACTAAACTTTAGACTATAATTTTGCAGTAATGTCTTTGCAGATTTAACCAAGTAAAATGGGGTCATGCCTAATACCTTTATAAAAGGAGGGTGACTTAACAAGCAAAGACTTATCGGAGACCACCATGCAAAGACAGAGGCAGACTTCATGCTGACTTTGCAACCTCAGATGTGGGCCTGGGGTGGGCTCTGCCTCAGAATCTCCAGAGGGAGTCAGCTGTGCTATCATGTGACATTTGCATCTCTGCCCCTGGAACTGTGAGGAGGAAATTTCTCTTGTGAGTCTCTAAAGTTGTGGCCATTTGCTGCCACAGCCCAGGTACCCCGATTCAGACTTGGGGCCAAGAAGGGGGTCACTGCTGTTAACAAACATTGGGAAACGTAGAAGTCATAGAGTTGGGTAATGAACAGAAACCAGAACAGTTTTGAGGTATCCGATGGGAAAAGCCTGGATTGTCTTAAGGAGATATTTATTGAAGTATCAGTATTGTGGGCTTTGTAAAGGGGAGAACGTTGACCTGGGATAGAGGTCAGATAGAGGAATGCCTGTGTAGCATGTGTGAAGCCCTGACTTCGAGCCCCACAACCACATGGGCCAGGTGGGATAGCACCTGCCTGCTCTCCTGGTACCTGGAAGAAGCTTCAGATCATCCTGATTTACGTAGTAAATTCTAGGCCAGCCTGAGCTGGAGGAGACACTGTCTCTAAGTAAATACATTTTAAAGAGAGGAGATAAAAATTCTTTAGTACAGAGTACACATTATTGTAAATGGAATGTTTCTTCTAACAAGGACTCAAGTGTGACCCTGTTGCAAATAATGTGACAAAATTATGTATAGTGTTAGGAAGACAATAGAACACGTGAGAGATGGATACTTAACTGAGATGTTTACTCAGAGTGTGGGAGGGAAGCCTCACTTATGAGGTACGGTGCAGAAGGAACTGTCAAGCAAAGGAACCAGAACTTAATGGATTTTAAAAGTATTTCAGCATCTGTATACTACTCTCTATAGGCAGGGCCAGTGTTATGACTAGATAACTTAATACGGAAGTCATGGATCTAGGCAGCCCTCTCGTCAGAAACTAAAAGAGACAAGACATGAAAGGAAGACAGACTGTGGGCTTCTGGGGTCTTACCAGAGGAAGATAGGCCACCGTCACCTTTAAGAAAAGGGAAGAATGACCGGGGTTGGGGATTTAGCTCAGTGGTAGTGCAAGGCCCTGGGTTCGGTCCCCAGCTCCAAAAAAAAAAAAAAAGAAAGAAAAGGGGAGAATGACCAAGAATAGTCCAGAAGCCACAGTGGAGCTCCAGAGAGCAGTTCACAGGCTGGCAAGACTTCCTCTGCCATGAGACCCAGAAGACATGGACCTAGGTTTGGGGCTAGAGGTCATGCTATTATCCAGGGGACAGTGCATTAATTCCACAGATAGTTTACTTTTAAGGCGCAAAGTTGAATAGAAGTTATATTGCTTGGTTCTAGACTGACTTTGGACTAGGGTTATGGTTTGGATCTCTCACATCTCCTAAAGACGTAGTCACCAGCCTGTGATGTTACTGCAGGGGTTGGAGTCTTTAAGAAGTGGAGCGTCACTAAGGAAGTTAGCTCAGGGGTACGTCATTGAGGAAGTATCAGGACCTTGGTTCTTCCTTACCCCTCTTTTGCTTCCAGGCTCTAGTGAAGCGAGTGGACTCCCCTGAACAGAATTGGCCATGCAATTCTGTCATATAGTTTCCTCCTCACCACATCCCAAAAGCAATGGGGCGAAGTGACTGTGGGCTGAAATCTCTAAAACCGTGAGCCAAAATCCAATTGTCCTTCCAGATGATCCGTCAGTGTTTTGTCCCAGTGAGTGAATGCTGACTGTCACAACTGCTAGCCAGCTTCATGCCTCTTCCTCTCCGGCTTAGATTGGAGCATCT
This sequence comes from Rattus rattus, assembly GCF_011064425.1. NCBI lineage: Eukaryota > Metazoa > Chordata > Mammalia > Rodentia > Muridae > Rattus > Rattus rattus. The sequence continues at coordinate 33,377,665 of NC_046164.1, forward strand.
GCTCTGTGCCTGATGCACTGCTGTATTTCGGAGCACATAACTTGTTTTCTAGTATTAGAGGCAGGTAGATGGAGTAAAGGTTACCTCGAAGCGCACCAGAGTATGGACGTGACTCTGGTGGCACCTAAGGAAGCCGGGGTTGATGCTGTGCTGTGACTGGAGGGCCATGGAGCGGTGCCATGGATCCAGGGGCTATTGAGTTTCCCTAGATCCCACATGGCAGGAAGAGAAAACTGACTGCTGCAGTTGTTCTTTGATTGTCACACTCACAACCCGGCCCAATGAACACATATTCAAAAGCATTAAACCTAGTAAAAGAGTTTGGCCACCCTGGAGGTGTTTCATGCATGAGAAGGGCCTAACTTTGCAGGGCTTTAAAATAGGTACAATTTTAGCTGCTGAAAATCACCCTGGGTGCCTCACGACTCATGGGTGTGACCTGGTAAAAGCAGTATCTGTGCAGACTTAGTTAAGATTAGTCCTGCTGGGTAAGGCAAACCATGACCAGTGAACACCCCGAGTCCATCTGAGATGAGGGAAATCTGGGACCTGAGCCACACTGTGAAATGGAGGTAGAGACAGCTGCAAGGCAAGATGATCGCCAACAACACCACAGAAGGGAGGTGTAGAACTTTGCCTCAGTCTCCAGAAGGAACGGGTTTGGTTGTTGAAATAATATATTTTTTTTAAGAGTGTTTTTTTTTTAAGAGATTTATTATATATTAAGTACACTGTAGCTGTCTTCAGACACACCAGAAGAGGGCATCAGATCCCATTACAGATGGTTGTGAGCCACCATGTGGTTGCTGGGAATTGAACTCAGGACCTCTGGAAGAGCAGTCAGTGCTCTTAACCGCTGAGCCATCTCTCCAGCCCCGAAATAATATATTTTTATTGTATATTTTTATATTTGCATTTTAGATGTTATCCCCTTTCCCAGTTTCCCCTCCAGTTTCTCTCCCTGCGTCTATGACGGTGCTCCCCCACCTCCCCACCCACTCCTGCCCACCTCCCCACCCAGACATTTCCCAACTTGGGTTTCGAGCCTTGACAAGACCAAGGGCTTCTCCTCCCACTGATGCCCCATAAGGCCATCCTCTGCTACATATGCAGATGGAACCATGGGTCTGTCCATGTGTGCTCTTTGGTTGGTGGTTTAGTCCCTGGGAGCTTTTCAACTAAGATCCACTTATCAGTGAGTATATAACTTATATATTATTTTATGATTGCGTTACCTCACTCAGGATGATATTTTCTAGTTCCATCCATTTGCCTAAGAATTTCATAAAGTCATTGGTTTTAATAGTTGAGTAGTACTCCATTGTGTAAATGTACCACATTTTTCTGTATCCATTCCTCTGTTGAAAGACATCTGGGTTCTTTCCAGCTTCTGGCTATTATAAATAAGGCTGCTATGAACATAGTGGTGCTTGTGTCCTTGTTATATGTTGGACCATCTTTTGGGTATATACCCAGGAGTGGTATAGCTGGGGCCTCAGGTAGTACTGTGTCCAATTTTCTGAGGAACCTCCAGACTGATTTCCAGAGTGGTTGTACCAGTTTACAGTCCCATCAACAATGGAGGAGTGTTCCTCTTTCTCCACATCCTTGCCAGCATCCACTGTCACCTGAGTTTTTACCTTAGTCATTCTGACTAGTGTGAGGTGGAATCAAGTGTTTTTTTGATTTTCATTTCCCTGATGACTAAGGATGTTGAACATTTCTTTAGGTGCTTCTCATCCATTCGATATTCCTCAATTGAGAATTCTTTGTTTAGCTCTGTACCCCATTTTTAATAGGGCTATTTGTTTCTCTGGAGTCTACCTTCTTGAGTTCTTTGTATATTTTGGATATTAACCCTCTATCAGTTGTAGAATTGATAAGACCTTTCTCCAATTTGTTGATTGATGTTTTGTCTTAATGACAGTGTCCTTTGCCTTACAGAAGCTTTGCAATTTTATGAGATCCCATTTGTTGATTCTTGATGTTAGAGCATAAGCCATTGGTGTTCTGTTCAGGAAAGTTTCCCCTGTACTCACGTGTTCAAGGCTCTTCCCCACTTTCTCTTCTAATAGTTTTAGTATATCTGATTTTATATGGAGGTCCTTGATCCACTTGGACTTCAGCTTTACAGGGCACTAAGAATGGGTCTATTTGCATTCTTCTACATGCTGACCTCCAGTTGAACCAGCACCATTTGTTGAAAATGTTGTCTTTTTTCCACTAATGGTTTTAGCTCCTTTGTCAAAGATCAAGTGACTATAAGTATATGGGTTCATTTCTGGGTCTTCAATTCTATTCCATTGATCTACCTGGCTGTCTCTGTACCAATACCATACAGTTTTTATTACTACTGCTCTATAATACAGCTTGAGGTCAGGGATGGTGATTCCCCCAGAAGTCCTTTTATTGTAGAGGATAGTTTCACTATCCTGGGTTTTTTGTTATTCCGAATGAATTTGCAAATTGCTTTTTCTAACTCTGTGAAGAATTGAGTTGGACTTTTGATGGGGATTGCATTGAATCTGTAGACTGCTTTTGGCAGAATGGCCATTTTTACTATATTAATCCTGCCAATCCATGAGCATGGGAGGTCTTTCCATCTTCTGAGATCTTCTTGAATTTCTTTACAGACTTGAAGTTCTTGTCATACAGATCTTTCACTTACTTGGTTAGAGTCACATAGAGGTACTTTATATTTTTTGTGACTATTGTAGAGGGTGTCCTTTCCCTAATTTTTTTCTCAGTCTGTTTATCTTTTGAGTAGAGGAAGGCTACTGATTTGTTTCAGTTAATTTTATATCCAGCCACCTTGCTGAAGGTGTTTATCAGGTTTAGTAGTTCTCTGGTGGAATTTTTGGGGTCACTTAAGTATATTACCATATCATCTGCAAATAGTGATATTTTGACTTCTTCCTTTCCAATCTGTATCCCCTTGATCTCCTTTTGTTGTCTGATTGCTCTGGCTAGGACTTCGAGAACTATATTGAATAAGTAGGGAGAGAGTGGGCAGCCTTGTCTAGTCCCTGATTTTAGTGAGATTGCTTCAAGTTCCTCTCCATTTAGTTTGATATTGGCTACTGGTTTGCTGTATATGGCTTTTACTATGTTTATGGGCCTTGAATTCCTGATTTCTCTAAGACTTTTATCATGAAGGGGTGTTGAATTTTGTCAGCATCTAATGAGATGATCATTTTTTTTCCTTTGAGTTTATTTAGATAATGGATTACATTGATGGATTTGCATATATTGAACCATCCCTGCATGCCTGGGATGAAGACTACTTGACCATGATGGATGATCATTTTGATGTGTTCTTGGATTTGGTTTGTGAGGATTTTATTGAATATTTTGTATCAATACTCATAAGTGAAATTGGTCTGAAGTTCTCTTTCTTTGTTGGGTATCTGTGTGGTTTATGTATAAGCGTAATTGTGGCTTCATAGAATTGGGTAGTGTTCCTTCTGTTTCTATTTTGTGGAATAGTTTGGATAGTATTGGTATGAGGTCTTCTATGAAGGTCTGATTGAATTCTGTACTAAACCCCTCTGGTCCTGGGCTTTTTTTGGTTGGGAGACTTTTAATAACTGATTCTATTTCTTTAGGAGTTATGGGACTGTTTAGATGGTTTATCTGATCCTGATTTAACTTTGGTACATGGTATCTGTCTAGAAAATTGTCCATTTACTCCAGATTTTCCAGTTTTGTTGAGTATAGGCTTTTGTAGTAGGATCTGATGATTTTTTGAATATCCTCAGTTTTTCTTGTTATGTCTCCCTTTTCATTTCTGATTTTTCAGTTTGGATACTGTCTCTGTGCCCTTTGGTTAGTCTGGCCAAGGGTTTATTTATCTTGTTGATTTTCTCAAAGAACCAGCTCCTGGTTTTATTGGTTCTTTGTATAGTTCTTTTTGTTTCTACATGGTTGATTTTAGCTGAGTTTGATTATTTCTTGTCGTCTACTCCTCTTGGGTATATTTGCTTCTTTTTGTTCTAGAGCCTTTAGATGTGCTGTCAAGCTGCTAGTGTATGCCGTTTCCAGTTTCTTTTTGGAGGCACTCAATGCTAAGAGTTTTCCTCTTAGCACTGCTTTCATTGTGTCCCATAAGTCTGGGCATGTTATGCCTTCAATTTCATTAAATTCTAAAAAGTCTTTAATTTCTTTCTTTATTTCTTCCTTGACCAGGTTATCATTGAGTAGAGCGTTGTTCAGCTTCCATGTGAAGGTGGGCTTTCTGATTTTTTTGTTGTTGTTATTAAAGACCTTCCTTAGTCCATGGTGATCTGATAGGATGCATGAGATTATTTCTATCTTCTTGTATCTGTTGAGGCCTGTTCTGTGACCGATTCTATGGTCAATTTTGGAGAAGGTATTATGAGGTGCTGAGAAGAAGGTGTATCCTTTCATTTTAGGATGAAATATTCTATAAATATCATTTAGTTCATAAATTCTGTGAGTTTATCTATGTCTCTGTTTAGTTTCTGTTTCCATGATCTGTCCATTGATGAGAGTGAGGTGTTGAAGTCTCCCACTACTATTGCATAAGGTGCTCAAAGCTTTAGTAAGGTTTCTTTTATGAATGTGGGTGCCCTTGCATTTGGAGCATAGATATTCAGAATTGAGAGTTCTTCTTGGTGGATTTTACCTTTGATGTGTATGAACTGTCCTTCCTTATATTTTTTGATAAGGACTTTTGGTTGAAAGTCAATTTTATTCAATATTAGAATGGCTACTCCAGCTTGTTTCTTGGGACCATTTGCTTGGAAAATTTTTTTCCAGCCTTTTACTCTGAGGTCTGTCTTTGTCACTGAGGTGTTTGTATTTCCTGTATGCAGCAAAATGCTGGGTCCTCTTTACATATAGTCTGTTAGTCTTTTATTGGGAAATTGAGTACATGAATGCTGAAAGATGTTAGGGACCAATGATTGTTGTTTCCTGTTATTTTTGTTGTTAGAGGTGGAATTATGTTTGTGTCACTATCTTCTTTTGGGTTAGTGGAAAGAAGAGTACTTTCTTGCTTTTTCTAGAGTGTAGTTTCCCTCTTTGTGTTGTAGTTTTTTATCTTTTTTTAGCGCTGAATTTGTGAAAAGATTTGTTTTGTCCTGGAATATCTTGGTTTCTCCATCTATTTGAGAATTTTGCTGCATATAATAGCCTGGGCTGACATTTGTGTTCTCTTAGGGTCTGTATGACATCTGCCCAGGATCTTCTTGCTTTCATAGTCTCTGGTGAGAAGTCGGTGTAATTCTGATAGGCCTGCCTTTATATGTTACTTGATCTTTTTCCCTTATTGCTTTTAATATTCTTTCTTTGTTTTATGCATTTGGTGTTTTGACTATTATGTGACAGGAGGAGTTTCTTTTCTGGTCCAATCTATTTGGAGTTCTGTAGGCTTTTTGTATGTTTATGGGCATCTCTTTCTTTAGGTTAGGGAAGTTTTCTTTTATGATTTTGTTGAAGATGTTTACTGGCCCTTTAAGTTGGGAGTCTTCACTCTCTTCTATATCTATTATCCTTAAGTTTGATCTTCTCATTGTGTCCTGGATTTCCTGGATGTTTTGGGTTAGGAACTTTTTGCATTTTGCATTTTCTTTGACTGTTATGTCAATATTTTCTATGGTATCTTCTGCCCCTGAGATTCTCTCTTCTCTCTCTTGTATTCTGTTGGTGATGCTTGTGTCTATGACTCCTGATCTCTTTCCTAGGTTTTCTATCTCCAGGATTGTCTCCATTTGTTATTTCTTTATTGTTTCTATTTTAATTTTTAAATCTTGCATGGCTTTGTTCAATTCCTTTATCTGTTTGGTTGTGTTTTTATAATACTTCTTTATGGGATTTTGTGTTTCTCTTTAAGGGATTCTATCTGTTCACCTGTGTTGTCCTGTATTTCTTTAAGGGAGTTATTTATGTCCTTTTTAAAGTCTTCTATCATCATCATGAGATGTGATTTTAAATCCGAATCTTGCTTTTCCAGTGTGGTGGAGTATCCAGGACTTGCTGTGGTGGGAGAACTGGGTTCTGATGATGCCAAGTGGTCTCAATTGACTTCTGTGAACTCTGTTAAGGTCATTTTGCTTTTTAAGAGTGCCTATCTTCCTGAAACCCCAAAATAGACTTTATATAAATTCATAGTTATCACATAAAATTTAAATAACAAGAAGTTTATAATGTGTGTTATTTTGAGAAAGTCTTTGATGAATATTTCAAATTTTGCTCATTATTTCAAAGTCACTAAATCTTATAAAGTTAGCCAATGAAACTAGACTAAATTTACATATGAATTTAGGTATTTGGTATTAAAATAAACCCTAGTTTTGAAATTTAGAATTTAAAAGAATGATTTGGAAATATATATAAATATATTTTTATGTTATATGTTACTACTTGTTACTATAACAAGGAACATTTATAAATAAAAAACTTTAAAAACATTCATTCACAACACTTTAATATAATTTTCCTCTTTATATTCTAAATATATACATGAGATATTTAGTTGTTATGATTAATAATTATATGCCATTCCTTTATGCATTAACTCCCTGCTTAGGCTGTCTTAAAATAGCACATTACTTCCTGACAATCTTTTAGCATATGCCAAAATTGGTACTTGGGTTTCTGAAGTAAGTTTGTGGCTTACACATATTTCAGAAGTGGTCTTTGAAGGCTTGCACTTTACGTGACTGAGTTATGTTCCTTTTCATGTTTTGCTTTCTGTTCTCAGCACATAAATGCGCATCATGCTTATGAGTCTCAGATCTCATCAATGGCTAAAGCCATGTCTCAGTTAGAAGAAGAGCTTCGACGGCATGAGAGTGAGAAAGCCACCGTGTTGGGTGATATGTCCTCTCTCCGAGAACTTTGCATTAAGCTCGACTCAGGCAAAGACATTATGACCCACCAGCTGAATTCCAAAGGCCTTGAGCTGGAGCGGGTAGGTGCTGAGAGATTGGTGGGCAGACAGCTTTGTGGAACCCTGCACTCACGGCTCTGCCAAGGTCTGTGGTGGAGCGTGAGGATAAGATGGGGTGCAGCTGAGCGGGGAGTCCTTGCTTTCCTGTGAGACCCTCTGGGTTTGGTCTCAGCAATGCAAGAAGATACAAAGTGGATAAAATTGGGCTTGGAGTAGAAGGTCCTTAAGAGGTTAGGCAGTTCCCAGCTGTAGATCAGGAGCATACGTCCTTTTTTTATTTAAAAGTAAAATTTGATTGAAAGATTAAACAGTTGGACTTTTTTCTAAGTTGAACTTTTTTGATGATAAAAATCTCAAGGCATTTACATCATTAATTAGGTCTTCTTCACTGGACTTGCCCATCCCCAAGTTAAGACATTGACTGGGCTGCTGTGTGCTCTCGTGAGCATGTCCTTAGTCCCTCTTGTCAAGTTGTGTACTGAGAAGTTCCAGTACTTGCTTGACTGTAGTCAGAGAGTAATACTCAGAGAGCACGGACTCATGGCTGATGGGGTAGGGAAGTCTGTCACCTACCTCCATTACCCCCTCTGGATGAGGCAGATGGCTGGAGATCATCAGAGACGTGGAGGACGCCATAAAGCCAGCAAAATCCTCGTAGACACAGCCAAGAGGACTTTAAAATCAGGACGGTTTTCTTACCACTAACGAGTTGTTTTGAAGTCTTCAACCAGCACTCAAAAAGTTTTTACTAAATTGATCTTTGTTTTTTCTGTAGGCAGTAGCAGAGTTGGAGAATGTAAAATCAGAATCAGAGCTTTTAAAAAAGCAGCTGATGACTGAGAGGCAGACAATTAACAGCCTTGAGTCGCTGTTAGCTACAAACAGAGATAAAGAATTCCAGTCCCACCTAACCTCCCACGAGAAGGACACGGAAATCCAGCTGCTGAAGGAGAAGTTAAACCTCTCAGAGAGCAAACTGTAAGTGTTGTGGAGGAACCTCTGTGGAGAAGCGTTTTTTACAAAAGAGTTTTCAACTTTTGAGGTAGCGAGGGCGCTGGAGAGGGGAATACAAAGCCACAGTGTCCGACTTTCTTTCTGCTGCTTCTGGATATCCAGAGGAATAGCTCAGGTGACATGGTGTTTGAAGCCATAGACGTGCACATCTTTGCCCCAAGGTGGTACCGTGGGAGGGAGTGGGGGAGGAGTGAGCTTCAGGGGAGGACCTGGATTTGAGGGGTGAACAGAGGCTCTGCTAAGGAGAGGCATGTCAGGGTGAGCTGCGCCGTGGCTAGGAAAGGTTTAGAGCAGGTGAGATTGGTTCTCTAAGTGCATTCATCCCCATCAGGGAGCCTGGTGGTGACATCATCCTGGAAGAGGGGAGCCTGGACTTCTGAGCACGTAGAAAGATGGGCTTTTACAGGGTCAAGGGGAGTTGAGAACAGTGTTCTTTGTGAGGCAAGAGGCCAGGAGGAACCTAGGAAGATGTTTTACATCCTGTGTGTTTAGTTCATGGCTTCTGCTGCATGTGCATCACGTGCTGCCAGCTTCGTAACTGACAAAAAGCAAAAGACTACAGGAGCTCCGATAGAGAGAGCCGCTGTTGCAAAGACTATGCAGAAGCTCCATTAGAGAGAGCCGCTGTTGAAAAGACTATGCAGAAGCTCCAATAGAGAGAGCCACCGTTGAAACTCTGATCTTTGTCTAGTCTTAAGCATCACCTCCATTTGTATTTGATTCTACAAAGGAGCTCATTCGCTTTTATTTCTAAGATCTATACATTTGTTTTTTTAAGAACTACCCAAAGCCGAGAAACCTCCATGCTTCGAACTAAAATGACACAGTTGCAGACAGAGTATGATAATCTGAAAAGGCTGATGTCAAATGAGAAGTACGAACGGTAAGACATTTCTGTTTAGCAATAAATGGTATTTCTACACATCTTCTATCCTCTTTAAAGAGTATTAGTATGGCTTGCAAACAGCTAGCTGCTTTAGTATTAATATTAAATACATCTCTAGGCACTTCTCCCCTAGAGCAAGAGACCCCCTAACAGAGACAGAGGCTCTGTAGTGAGCAGCACTGCAGCAGGGGTGCTTCTTGGAGCATAGGGTGCAGATGGGGCAGCAGCAGAGGCCCATGCAGGACCCCAAAGGCAGTGCAGTCAGACGCTGTGATGCACACTGCCATGGGGTACTGATGATCATGTCGTGAGAGCAGCTAGCAGTTAGGAGCTGGGCACTCAGCATGTCTGACTGTCCCAGTCTCAAGCCCACATGCTAGAAAACTGAGGCCACTTGTAAATGGCAGAGCCACTGTTAAAACACACACAGGACTTGAGGCCACAGCTCATGCCCTGGATCTCTATAGTGTGTGTGTGTGTGTGTGTGTGTGTGTGTGTGTGTGTGTGAGTGTGTGTTTGCGTGTGTGAGTGTGTGTTTGCGTGTGTGAGTGTGTGTTTGCGTGTGTGAGTGTGTGTGAATATGTGTGTGTGAGTGTGTGTGAATATGTGTGTGTGAATATGTCTGTGTGTGTGTGTGTGTGTGTTTGCGTGTGTGAGTGTGTGTGAATATGTGTGTGTGTGTTTCCTGATCCTTGGTCATGTTCATGCTCACAGTTCAGTTCATTTGCTTGTTAAAACATGGAGTCTCTAAATAGTGCAGCGATGAGGCCTGTTTAACAAGTAAAATCAAACCGGCACCATTCAGGAGGCTGAGGCAGAGGGATCATGAGCTTAAAGCCAGCCTGGGAGACCAGTGTCAAGAAGAAATGAATTAAAATCAAAGTCCGATTTGCAAATTAACAGCCAACTTATATTTCTCTGTTGTTCTTTCTTTAGACACCGGAGATAAGTTCTTGAGTAGGCTAAAATTGCCTATTAGATCATCTTAAAACTTTATTCTTCCCTGTGTATATCAGAATTGAGTGATATACTCTGTGAAGTATAGATGGGGTTTGCTGTGAAGTCAGAGATGTGACTTCAAATAGAAACGAGTTTTACTGCCGCAGTGGTATAATTTTTTGACATTTGGAAGATGGAGTGCTAAATTGTATATAATGATTTCTCTTTTCCAAAACTCTTAGTCATTCATGCTCTCTATGGCCCAGAGTTAAAGACACCCCACCCACCCCACCCCGCCCCGCTTCTCTTCCCCCTGGGCCTCATCAACACAGTCCCTGCTCTTTACCTCAGACTAAGTGACTCATGGTTATGGGCACCATCTCTCATCCTCTAGCAAAACCCGCTTCTTGTGGGTAGGAAGAGGCAGCAAAACTGTCTAGGTAGCCCAGTGCTTGCTGACCCTCAGAGGCCACCGTACACTAGCAGGACCCTGTGTATTTATTTAGTTATCTTGGATAGAGGGAGAAACCTGGAGAGAAAAAGTCTTTTAGAAGTTTCTTTGGCAGGGTAACATTAAAAACGAAAAGGTTTGAGCATCTGTACTAGGAAGAAAAGCTGAGTTCTGAGTAACTAAGGGAAAAGGCAGACTGGGGAGCCCTGAAGGTTCAGCCAGGCACTGGCTGACACACTCCTGACGCTGGGAAGGGCAGTGCGGTGAAGGAATTGGGCTCCTCTGCCTCTGACGTTTGGGAAGTTAGAGGCACAGTGAAGGCTAGATGGATGTGCAGAGAGGTGAGAGGAGGGGCTGAGGAGGGAGGTGTGCTGGGCGGAACGCTGTTCTCAGGCCCTGGACTCAGTGACAGCAGTGCTAGTGAGGTGCAAGGGTGCTCAAATGACTGTCTGAGTACACACATGCGTGCGTGCACACACACACACACACACACACACACACACACACACACACACACACACCACACACACACACAAGCACACACACACACACCACACACACAAACACACCACACACACACACACCACACATACACTCACACACACATATACACACACACTCACTTACACACATATTCACACCACACACACACACACACACACACACACACACACACACACACACACACACACACACACTCACACACACACACAAACACACACCCACACACACACCCTCTCACACACACATACACACACACACCTACACACACACACTCACACACATTCACACACCACACACACACACATTCTCACACACACATACACTCACACACCACACACACACACTCACACACACACACACACACACACACACACACACACACACACACACACACACACACACACCACACACACACACACACCACACACACACACACACACACACACACACACACACACACACACACACACACACGCCTGTGTGCCAGCCATGATGGCGCACACCCCTGTGGATCCTCAAACTCAGTAGGATGAGGCAGGAAGCTTGCGAGCCTGAGACCAGCCTGCCCTACACAGCAAAAGCCTGTGTCCGAAGCGTGTGAGTTCCACGTGGGGGCCACTGCAGGAGCTGAGTGGCATTGGAGTTTGAACTTCAGAGTTTGAACTTTGGGCAGAGGCAGAGGGCCCAAGAAAGACTAGGAAATGGCTGTGGAGGCAGAAGCAGAACCAGGAAAGGGCAGGACAGGGAACTGAGGTGCTGAGCTGCACCAGATGCTGCAGAAGATGGGTAAAAGGTAAGGAAGCTGCATGTTAGCACAACACTTGAGAAATACATTCGCAGTTAAAGCATAAAGAGGAAAGTAAGTTCTCCCAGAATCACTATTAATATTTTTATTTGTATGTTGGTTTTGGTTTTTGTCTGCTTTGGTTTGGTTTTTTTGAGACAAGATCTCTCCCCTCATGCCTCTGCCTCGCCAAGTGCTGGATCCCAGGCACACGCTGCCCTGGCTGGCTTATGTGGATTTGTATGCTTCTGAATGAGTATTTGGTATCCTAACTTTAAACCAGATGTACCACTGTGATTGTTCTGTCTTTATATGTTATTTGTTAATGTCCTAATGTTCTGACAAGCACGTAGCATAATTGCTTTGAACAATTTCCTCTAATGTATATTAACTTAAGTATTTTACACACTCCTAAAAAAACTACAAATTGGGGCTGGAGAGATGGCCTAGTGGTTCAGAGCCCTGGCTGCTCTTCCCTAGGACCTGGTACCCACACAGAGGCTCACGTCCATCCGTAACTGACCCTCTGCTGCCCTGTACAGGAACCGGCCTGTGTGTTGTGCGTAGACATGCTTCCAGGTAAAGCTCACACACACACAAAGCAAACTTAACCTCTTTTTAATCCTGCAGATTTAGCAGAAGTATGTAAGGCCAGGCCAGGCGTCCTGTCCACGTGCAGCGCCAGCTGCTTGGGAGGACCAAGGCAGGAGAATCACGTAGTGAGGCCCCAAGGAAAATAAGGGTGGTGGGAATACTGACTGCACTGGTAGGTGATCGCCGTAGGCTCCGTGGTGCTTACGTCATGTAACCTTCACTTGCAGAGAGCGAGCAATCCAAGAGCTGCGCCGACTCGGTCTTCCTACATCGCCTCTGAGCTCCACTCTGAGATCGCCCATGCAGTCTCCTGAGCATATAAATGCATAGTTATCGGAAAGGAATGTACCAGGTACCGAGGGTGGGTGAAGCATCTGTACTTGTAAAAGTTGGAACCGTCCCTGTCAGGGAGAGAGATGGCTCAGAAAGGTGTTTGGACCGATGGACATGTCCGGTGTGTTGTGGCACGGCGGTTACACGGTACCTGCAGTTGTAGACTGCATCAACCGAGCATGTGCTCTGTGCAGTTCTGTGTGTCAGCTTTACCTGCTGCCCTGGACAGGAACCGGCACAAAGCTCCCCCACACACAAAGTGAACTTAACCTGTTCTTAATCCTGCAGATTTGGCAGAAGTATGTAAGGCAAAGCAAAGGATAGAAAGGAGAGGGCTAGAAGGATGGGTCTGTGGAGGAGCACACAGGAACCCTGGGCTCACTCTTAGCACTGCAGGCAAGTGGGGGATTCAGCAATTGCTAAGAAATAGGAGATGTCACAGGATGGTATTAACCAGCTACAAGTAACCGCTGGTGAAGTGGGACAGGCCCAGAGACAGAGCGCACGAGGTGCAGCGCACTCTGTGTGGCAGGGATGGCGGGCTGTGGGGCGACAGTGTGGGAGAAAGCTTTGAAAGTTAGGGCAGGGTGTACAAACTGTGACGGTGACGTCACATTGCAGAGGGAGCCTCTGATCTGCGTCCTGAATGTAGGGTAGATACAGAGAGGCTGAGGGAAAGACTTGTCTGTCGTGGAGCTGCCTTAGCCACGTCTGAGCCACACAGGAAATGCAGGAACCAGACATGGAAGGAGTAGTAAGGGATCGCAGTAGATCTCCAAATGAGTTCAGAAAACTCTTCTCCACTCCTAGGAAGTGGAGCCAGGAAGGTCAGGAGTTCAAAGTCATCCTCGGCTGCAGCATGAGTTTGAGGCCCACCTAGGCTCCAGGAGACCCTGCCTCCACAGGCAGGCAGTCAGGAAAAGGTGCCGGGTTCACTGGGATTCCACTAACACAGCTCTTTTGCCTGCACCAAAACAAAGAAAGATTAGACGAGAACTCTGCTCACCGACAGCTGTCTTAATCGTTAAAGCATAGATTGTTTTTCCTTTGTTTTTGGATTTTATCAGTGGAATTGTACGTTTCTGGTTTCTTGTTCTCTGGTGCATTTGTAAGGTCAGCCAGTGACGTGTGCTTGTGGCTGGTTGTTATTGCTGCCCCGTGGAGTGTCCTGATGTAAACGTAACCATTAGTTTGCACTCGGCGGTTGACAGGCATCTGCCCAGCTGTCGGGAGAGCTTCCTGAGCAGAGACCGAGGACTGAAACTGCTGACACCATTTATTTCCAAGTTTCCATAGACGTGAAGGCCTGTTCCCAAGGAGTTGATGTTAGGATGCCTCTGGCTGAGTTGAAGAGATGGACTCAGTCCTTGGAGATAGGAGAGAAGCCTGAGTCAGACCCTGGCTTTGACAGATAGTTACTGAAGAATGCAGACTCACGCACTGGCAGAAATGGTTGGGTCAGTTTCTTCAAAGTGATGCATTCTTTTCTTCTTTTTTTATTGGATATTTATTTACATTTCAAATGTTATCCCTTTCCCAGTTTCCCCTCCGGAAACCCCCATCCCCCACTCCCTGTGGGTGGGTGGGGAGCACCCTCATGGAGGCAGGGGTGATGCCTTTCTTTGTGTCTTTTAATAGAAGCTCTGTGTGCAAAAGATAATTAGCATTTCCTCAGAGGCTCCAAGTCCCGTCACAAACAAGGGCTACTCTGTGCCTTCACATACTAAGGCCAGTGTCTAGGGCCGGTCTAATGATGGTTGATGGCTGCATTTTTCCGTGAATGTTTATGGTCTTAAAACATTTATTTTCCTGTCACCTGAGTCACTGCACCCTCACATCTGGTCAGGTACTGGGCTGTTTTGAGGTTGCTGGGGTGGCAGTTTACCTTTTGTTACACTGCCTCGGAACAGGTGCCAGGCACATTTCCATAAAGTGAACTTTGTTGGAGCATCATCCAACTTTACAGACGGCCCAGGACAGCCGTTTCTCTTCACACCCTGTGGCCTGCACATCTCAAGGTTCTACTTGCTGGCCTCTCACGTCAGCTGGGCTCGAAAAAGGCAGCTGTGACCCATGGGAAAGAAACAGGAAGTAACATGGCAAGCGAGTCATTGATAATGAAGGGGACTTGGGATGCTTGGGCTTCATAAGAGCATGGGCCCTCCCCTGTGGTAGACTGCTCACCAAGCATCAGCAGGCGCCCTGTGCTCACTCCCAGTGTCTCATAGGAAATGTGTATGTGCATGTGTGACATGCTGGCCTGCATGTGAACCTGCGAAGGCCAGCACTCAATGCCAATGTCCTCTGTCGAGCTCTGCCTTACTCTTTCCAGCAGGGGCTCTCCATTGAACCAGAGTTCTCCATGTCAGTTAGATTGGTTAGCCAGCAAGCCCTGAACTCTACCTTTCTTTGAATTCTTCAGCTCAAGCACTTTACCCACTAGGCCACCTCTGCAGACCATGTTCCACAGAGCTCCGCTGTTTCCCATCTGCCAGTGCTGCAGGCTCTGGCCATCCACGCCTCCACCAGCACCCACGGTGGTTATCACTATAGCCTCCTAGTCCACGTGCATCAGAAACTTTTACTGCTGTTAACGTTTCACAAGTTACAGTTTTGCAATAATTGATAATTAATTCTCAACATATTGCAATCCATTTATTAACCAATAGTTCCTTTTGTAGATGTTTCTTAAGTAATATTTAATTTTAAAGGATTTCTCCAATGAGCACTGAGACACAAATCGCATACACATGAAATCGTTTCTCAGATTAGTGTCTCTCTAATAGTAAAAATAGATAACCTAATTTTATTTTTATTATGTTTTTATTAACACCACAGGAGATAGGAAAAAAACTCACAAACTCAGCACAACCCTTCTGACAGTTAATTCTCCACCTCACACCAACTAGGTGTCCTAAAATTTAGCTCTATTCTCCTTGAAGACAGTGTCAGATCCCATTGGTAAGGGGTCAGTGGACAAGGCTTCCCCACCCCCTCATGAGGTGCCAATCACAGTCCCAGGTAACTGCATCTGAGGTAACTGTGCATCTGACCTTCCTGCTGTTAAACCCAGGATCCCACAAGGACTTCTTCCCAGGTTTGATTGAATTTGCCAGGTGCTTAGCTCTTGGACCGTCTCCAGCCCTAGTCCACTGGGGCCTTGCAGGGGCTTTAGTACAAGGCCTAACAAGCGGACCCATCATTAGCACCTGTAACTGGCCCTTAGCCTTCCTCCTCTGCCCAGTGCCTGGTGAGCAGCCCCTTCCCCGAAGCCCTCAGCCATTAGTCTCCTCAGGAGCACCAGCAATCACCTCTCACTGCATGAGTTCTTGTGGGGAGCCTTTGCCAGGCACAGGGGAAGAGAAGAGCAAATGTGGGCTTTTCTCACCCACAGTACCACACGGGCTCACTGAGGGAATCTGTGACGGAGCAAACCAACCATGTTCTTCCTGTCTTTTTCTTCACACGCCCAACAGTTCTTCAAGAAGTAGAGTGATGCTTCTCAGATATGATGAGATTTGGGAAACAAGTTTTTATTAGAGATTGTAATGTAAAAATATTGAACTTAAGTTCTTATTAATATATTGAGTGACTCTAATTTTTGTCTTCACTTACCTTTCAGATTATGGTTTTCAGTGAGTTTCTACATGGATTTTCATAAGAACACAGGAGTAATGAAATATTTGAAGTACTTGTTCCTGCGAATCATGAACAATGACACAAATTATACCTCTGTCAGCCTTTATTTAAATCAGTGGATATTTATGTAAAAATGTTTAGTTTTAAAGAGCCTTATGTATATTTTCATATGTGAAAAAAACAGAATATGTATTAATAGCTTAAGTGATGTGATATGTGAATTTTTATTATTCCCAACTAAAATTACTCCTTAAAATGTGTTTATACCGTGAATTAATTTAACGTGTTCACATTATGTTGTAGTAATCTGTGCCTTAATGAACCACACTATATGCATGTAACTACTCTTGCACTATTTAGACATGTTTGGTTTTCATGCATATGTTTGGAGCCCAAGGCATGCGAGGTCAGAGCACGATCCATTTCATTCTCTTACGTGTGGCATCAGTCCACGCGTGCTGTCCTTCATACAGGCAGTCTACTTACGTCTGGTCTGTTGGCAGAACTCGTTTTTATTATTATTTTTTTTTTATGAGAAAGAAAGGGTTTTAAGTGAGCTTATGGTTCCAGAGAGCCAGGAGTCCACCAAGTGCACAGGGCGGCGGCAGCAAGCACACAACAGGAAGTGGAGAGTGAACAGGAAGTCAGGAGACTCTGTGTACTCCATCAGCCCTCCCCCCGGGACACACTTGCTCCAGTAAATCTGCCCCTCTTCCACCTCCCCAAACAGCGCCCCTCACAACTGGGGCCAAGTGCTCAAGGATCTGAGATGTGGGATCCGTTTCTCATTGAGACTACAATTTCCAAAACCAAAAATTCAACTGATAGCATATCTTTTTTCTTGAGGTGTTTTTGTTATTTCTGAAAGTTCAGACCTATTAGAGATCAACAAACTGAGCTACCTGTTTGAAAATTACTTATATTCTCATCAACTTTGAAAATCTTTTCCTGGACATAGAGGGAATCCGCCCAGTGACTTCATTACCGAGCGCTGGAGGAAGTAGTTATGGCCAGGTGTAAAGAGTGCAAGCAGGAAGGACGGCAGTGGGAGGCACGTCTATCCATGTGGGTCTTACTTGGCTGTCCTGTGGCTCTCCACATGACGCAGTTTTTAAAGAATTAAGCTAAAATATACTCAGAGTTTTGTAAAACATTCAAACGAAAATTTGGAGTGTATTTTTTACTAATTAAATTCTTCAGTGTACTAGTCTAAAACTTCAGAATATGAAAGCATATGAAGTAAATGTAGAAAAGTGTTTTTGCTAAAAGCCCACTGTGCATCCGACAACACCTATTTGTGGCCTTGAGTCCTGCATAACTTACCCAGTCTTTCAGAATAGTGTGCAAACACCTTCCCCTGGCATATAAACCGAGAACAGCGTTTTACAATTCCACTTTCAAGGTTGGAACTCCAAAGAATGTAAGGTGTAACCCCTAGACAAGAGCAGAAATACAAAATAAAATGTCAGCTACAAATACTAACCATGTACCAACTGCTCACATTTGAAGAAAATCCTCCTTTAAAACTAGATTTCATCATGACTGAGGAAGAACTTAAAAGTCAGCATGGGCAGGCGAGGCAGCTTCCCCCTGGCTTAGCGCAGTTGCTCAGTGTGAACGTCCCTGAGGGGCGTAGGCCTCCGAGTAACCAGGGCACCTGGCATGTTCCCGATGTTCCCTTTGCAAGAATTTGCTGCGTATTTGAGTATAGGATGACTTACTCTCCCACCATTTTTACAATTTTATCATTTTATTTCCTTTGAGTAAATTCATGTTTTATAGCAAAATACCAAAAAAAAAAAAAAAAAAAAGATAATTTACAACGTCATTTGGAAGGTCTTGTGATAGAGACATGTGATAAAATATTTGTCTCCACCTTTTCTCCCAAAGCAACAGCAAGGCACACTCTCTTAAATGTACACTTTTAGTGTTCGCTGTAATATAAATTTGTTGCCTTCAAACTCGTTATTTTATAACCATCATACTACAGTTTTTTTAAAAAGTGATTATCATTTAAAAACTGAATGTTCTTTTTATAGATGTTTTTACTTTTAAATAATTTTAAATCATGGAGTTTGATTATAGACTTACCAATAAACATACCAATTTACTTTCTCCTTTTCTCCAGCATGTTTTATAATCTTATATTAGTAATAATTTTAAATCTACAATTAAGAACAATTTATTCAAATCAAATTTTATCATGAGGGGACTTGGGGAAATCTTTTAACTTATGTGCCAGCCCTCTTTTTAAATAACTCCTTTACAATCAGTTCAAATACAAGAGTTTATGTCAGAGTTCCCAGTGCGTACACGGTGAACAAAGTGCACTGGCGTGTCTATGGTTACTCCGTCTTCTCACGGTAGATAACTTTGATTGACATCACTGTTGCCCTGTGCACCCGCCCTCCCAGCTGGTTGTAAACTCACCACACACATCTCATACCCTCCCCGGTTAGAAGATCCGACCACGTGGCTCACTGCCTTTCTACCATTGGCTCTAACAGCAGTCCTTTCACGTCAGTGTCTTCGGCTCACATCATTGTAGTTACCTGGAGGACTTCGAGGAAAACCTGCACATGCGCTCCTACACTCAACGTAAAAGGAGAATTTCTACGAAGGAGACACAGTCTTGCCCTTGACCAGATTTACAGGACAAAGCTTGAGTCGTCTCCTGTGGAAGGGGCTGAAATATACGGACTTAATTTAATTTCCTATATTTATTAAGACATTCTTTGTGTCTCATATATGGTCTACTTTAGAGAGCTCCATAGCTCAATCAGCCTCCTCCTGAACCAGTCAGAGATAGGGATGGGGCGGCCCTGCTTCTGGAAGTAACTTCTGCTTTTCTTCCTTCTATCTGGGGTCCAGTGGCTGCAACTTGATTCTTATTTTTCTGGTGAAAAAAAAATGTTCAATGTGTTGAAAGAAGATACAAAGAAGCAGATTAATTCAACCCAGGAGCTGGGGGGAGGTCATCCGTATGACATCAGAAGGTGGGGAAGTGCGGGAGAGCTTCAGCAACATAGATGGACGGCCACATGAAGGAAAGACTGAGCAAAGGAAGAACAAGCAGACATGACCACACGACCAGAACTCTGGAATACAGTCCAGACCAAACCCAAGAGAAAGGAGCCGAGTTAAATGGTAAAGGCTTGGAGAATGGGAAGTGTCTGTAAAAATAATAGAAGAAAAAAAGTAGAGGGAGTAAGTAGTATTGTGTCGTGCTGGAAGTCATAGCTAGAGCAATAAGACAAAAGCAGGATACAAATAGGAAAGGAAGAACTCAAATTACCCGTTTGCAAACAATAGAATCCTGTCTTTAAAAACCGTGAAGATTCCATCAGAGAACTCAGTCACTTTGAGCAAAGCAACTGGGTACAAAATTAACAGAAAATCAGTGGCCTTGGGCACTTGTTTTATTACTGGATGGTATTCTTATCCTGCTTTAAAGTGAGATGGGATCAGTGGGACCCGTAAACGAGCCAAAAGCAGCCACCAGATAAATAGATGTGAATTGACAGGCGGCTCGCACAAGAGTAAACAGCAATGCGTACTTGGAAAGATGCTCAACATCCTTAGACATCGGGGAAATGTGACGGTAAACCTTCCCTGAGGTTCCTGCTTGTCCCAGTCAGCACAATATCATCAAGAAAGCATGGCGGTTCTCCTGAGGATGAGGGAAAGATGACTCCTTACATGTTGCTGGTGGGAATGTTAGCTTGTACAGCTGCTGTGCACAACACAATGGAGCTTCTCAAACTAAAATGCGAGAGCATTTGACTCAGCTGCACCCCTACAGAAAGAGACCTGAAGGCCTCTTAGTCAGTTTACCACAAAATGTACACTCACTCCATGCTTATCCCCGCACTACTGACAGTTGACAATAGGCAGGATGTGGAACTAGCCTGGATGCCCATCTGCGGATGAGTGGATGAGGAGAGTGTGGTTCATAAAAACGACCATGAGGAAAAATAACATCACGGTTGCAGGAAAATGGGCCAATCTAAAATACGTTGTGGCGAGAATCTTGGTTTCTTTAAAAACACAGAAATAGAAGGATGTGTTCTCATCTTAATCCCAAGTAAGGTACAGGAGTCTACTTTAGATTGCCCACAGCAGCGGACTGTGATCTGCCCCGCGCTCTAACAGGTGAATGATTTTGACAGCTGCAGAGCGTTTCTGTGAGTGTGTGACATTTGGAATTCTGGGAACTCTTCAGAAGGTGTATAAATGCTAGGGCCGCAAGTGTGGGTTGTTGGTTCTTGGTTGGATGCTGTTGGTTGTGGTTTGTTAAGTAGTCACAGGCAAAGAAGAAGGAGAGGAGAAGGAAAAGGAGGAAATTAGATATCCTGATGGTGAGGAGCAAACTTGCCCCCAAGGAACTTGGTGCCCCTGGTCAGCAGGAAGTAGTCTAACGATAAGATGTATGAGGTCCTACACTCAGTTCCCAATAACAAACATAAGACCATTCGTTAGCCACAGAGGAAACCTAGGAGTCAAAGGGCTTGAGTCTATTTTTCTCTGAACACAAAATTTTAAAATAAAAAGAGAGAAATTCTAGCATCTGGAAGCGTGAAACGTCTATAAATTTCCCGTGGGTGAAAGAACTCACAAGAGAGCAAATGAACGGCAGTGTGTATAATCCTATTCCAGCATGCAAGAGACTAAGCAGGAGGGCCGTAGGGGGTATGAGGCCAGCGTAGCCTACAGTCTCAAAAAGCCAAAGGAAGAAAAAAGAAATCATAAAAGAACTGAAATTATTTGGGACTCAGAATTGATGATAATGGATGCTGAAGCATCTGGGGTGCAGACGGTGTGTCATCAGAAGACACGCAACTTCAAATGTGCTAGCGGAAAGACACTCACGACCGAGTAAACATTACCCCAAGGTTAAAAAGAAAACATCATGCACACACACAGCAACCTCCATAGCCTGCTAAAAATAAGTCAGGAAGTAGGAAATCGTAAAATCAACAATGCAGAGTAAGTTTAAGAAAACCAAGAATGGATTTTTAAAACAATAAGCTTAAAAACAAAAATCACACAAAAAACATTAAAACAAAAAGGAGGAAGTAACTGTAGGCATCAAAGAACTAAAGGGAGGAGGGGGAGGAGCCAGTGGCAGCCGCTAATATAATGGACGAAGTGGGCAAGTTCCAAGAAAATGTAAAGTGCTGAAATTTAGAATAAAAAATAATATAAAATTTAGAACAATATACACTAAAAACAGTGGGTCTGGGGTTTGAGTGTATGGACAAGGTGATGAGTCAGCACCTGAATGCTTCATGATGCAGACAGGAAATGAGATCTTGGGTCAGGGATAAAGGCCCCTGTTTCTCCTGGTACAGCAAGCAGCATAGGGAGCTTGAATATGTGTTTGAATGTCTGCGTCGGTCTGGTCTGTTTTTCCCAAGCTCCTGAGGCATATAGAGAGGGCCAGATTGATATTGGTCATGCGGAGGCTCACGTCACAGCTTAGCAGCTCTTAGCTTTGCAAATCTGTCTCTTCTGTAGCAGGTGCGAGGAAACCTGCTCTTTGGTAGACAATTCCTCAGCCCTCAAGGATGCTTACCTCAAACACAGTGCTGGGGATTTCTTGGGTAAGCATCAGGAAGGGCGTTAGATCCCTGGACCATGCACAAGGATGTGCAAGGATGCTCGAAGTACACAGGAAACTCTCTTTCTGGAGGAAAAACTACGTTTTGGACCTACATCTGGGAGAAAAACATAATTTCATGTGCATGTGTGTGTGTGTGCGTGTGTGTCTGCCTGTATTCAAGCACAAACCTTTCATTGACTGTCTGTCTATCTGTATTCAAGCACAAACCTTTCATTGACCGTGTGTGTGTGTGTGTGTGTGTGTGTGTGTGTGTGTGTGTGTGTGTTCGAACACAAAGAGTTCATTGAGCACCTTGCCTTATATAACCACCAGAGGCAGGGAGCAAACCTGTTCCATATTAAAGGCTTATCTCAGTAGGATTCCCAGAATCAGCCATGACTGACCTCTGTAGCACCTCCCCCGCTTTGGGTTTTGTTGTCTAATGGCTCTAGATCATCATTGCACTGGGTAAGAGACCTGGGCAGTGTCCGTCACTGGCCACATTTAGCCTTGTCAGCCATGTGCGATGCCACTCAAGTGTGAATGTGAACCTTGATGGTCAACTTGAAAAGATTTAGAATCACCGTGCAAACAAACCCCTGGCTGTGTCTGTGGGGGAATTTCTATAGAGAGCAAAACGAGGGACCGCTGTCCGTAAATGTGGGTGGCACTGGAACACGGGCTGGGGTCCGCTTCCTGCCTGTGCGTGTCACGTGACCAGCGGCCTCAGACCCCTGCCACTGTCTGGTCTCTGTCAAACTGTGAGCCAAAGAAAAGGCTGAGTTCCTTACGTTGCCTTTGAGGCCTTTTATCCCAGAAACAAGAACAGCAGCTAACACTCCGGAGCCTGCTCTGCAGTCGGGGGGGGGAGCAGACGCACTCGTAGCCAGTTAGAAAAGGGTTCTGCTAGTCTGTGTCTGGATGTGCCCTAGGTAGAGTCCACGTCTAGGGGGCCGTCCACTCGTAGCGTTTCTGAGTGGATCAGAAACAGAGCAGTGATGCCTGCATGTGTTTGTTTCCAGAGCCAGGACAGCAGCTGGTGGGTTGGCGAGCCATTCAGGCTGCCCACGGAATGAGCTATGAAACTGTGCTGTTGGATCTGGGAATAGAAAAAGCATCCATTGCTACTGAGCTGAGGCCTCCTCGAAGGATGCTGATTTGAGATCAGAGTGCTCAAGAGTGGTCCATTCTGTCTTAGTGCCAAAAAGGTCTGACACAGAAAAAAGCCTTCTTTTTTGGTGGCCGGTTTCCTTGGGTACATCCTAAAGCTGCACGCACTGTTCTTAAGAAACCTGCCCTGGCCTCTGCACATTCTGAGTCAC
Source organism: Rattus rattus (assembly GCF_011064425.1). Taxonomy (NCBI): domain Eukaryota; kingdom Metazoa; phylum Chordata; class Mammalia; order Rodentia; family Muridae; genus Rattus; species Rattus rattus. Next base: position 33,400,646 of record NC_046164.1, read on the forward strand.
CAGCCACCTCTGCGGGTGGGGCGAGAACAGGGCCCTGAGAGGGCCCTGAGGATGACACTTCTGAGCTGCCAGACCACAGGACACTGTCTAAATGAGAGGACAGAGGCCCGCCTGCCAGAGCTGGGCTTGCACAGTAGTGACAAACGGGGGTGGAGCTTGTCCCATTGACCTGTTCCTTGCTGTAGACTTCGACAAGGGTAATCCTTGATGGGACTTACAGAGAAAAGATAAGGCATCGGAGAACTGCTCACAACATTTAGAATGTTATTTTGTACTGTAATGTACATGAAGATTAGGTCTTGGAGGAGACCTGCACCACTGCTCTACTGAATTAGTAATCCCCGACTGTACTCTAAACAACTGTCCTTAGACCACAGGGAAGAGTAGACTTCATTCCTCATCAAGGAAGTGTCTCTTTAAGACGGAGGGAGACCATTACAAAAAACCACCAATCAAAATACAGCATTGTGGAGCCAGCTGAGTTTACAAAACACCATCGCACCTAAGGATCAGAGAGCCTTTTGGAAAGGGGGCAGAAAGGTTGTAAAAGCCAGAGGAAGTTTTCTGTGAGACTGTGTCTCTTAGAAATGTCAGGAGCTACACCCATGAAGTCTCACCAACATGGCCGCCTAAACGTGAGTCATACACAAAGTGTAGCAATAGCCATGTTTTAGTGAACAATTTAATGACATCAAAGGCATCCATGTTACACAGCTACCACCACTTCTCCTTGCCTGGGCTGTCTTATTCTTAAGGTACCACTGGGTTTGTTTTTAAAGGCCTTATTAAGATTAAGAAGAAAAAAGATACACACTAACCAGCAGAACTGGCCCTAGATTTCCATTCATGTGTGAGAAACACTGTCTTGCTTTTACTTCAAAATTTTCCAGCTTTCTAGAATGAGTTGTGAAATTGCTCTTTCCCTGTGTTCTGGAATGGCTTTGCATGCAAGGAAACTGTTGGTTCCTTTAAAGTTGGTAGGAGCTGACACACAAGTCAACCGGGCAGTGTCTCTGCTTGAGAAAAACAACCTGTGGTCTCTTTTATTTCTTCTACAGTCACATTTCCTCCCCTTTCAGTTTCACGATTATTTCTTCCTGGAAACCTTCCATTTAATCTATTATTATTCCATTTAGAAATCCTTAGCTATTTCTCATTTCACTGTGAAAGATTTAAGTTTTGTGTCTTTTGGCTGATAAGCCAAGAGATTAGTTAGTCTATGTAATCAATTTTTATATGCATGTTTCCTAAGAATCACCTTTTATTTTTATTGTTTGATGTTTGTTTTCTATCTCACTGGCTTCTGATACACACACACACACACACACACACACACACACACACCTATTCACACAACACACATAACAAAGGCATACACACACACCATACATATACAACACACAACACACATCCCTCACATACATACAACACACACATATACAACACACACATACACATACATACACATAAATACACAGACACACACATGCATGCACGCATGCACACACACTCTCAAACAGAGGCTCAGAACAGATACAAGTCAAGATTGATGTGGGTGATTTACTGGAAAGTATGCTTTGCCAATCTTTAATACAAAAGTTACTTAAAATGAAGTTTCAACTAAGCAGGGCTCATAGGGGCTCACAGAAGCAGCAACCACAGAGCCTGCATGGATCTAAGGCGGGCCCCCTGCATACACACTGTGGTTCTTTAGCTTGGAGTTTTTGTCGGACTCCTAACAATGGGAGTAGAAGTGTCTCTGACTCTTCCGCCTGCTCGTGGGACCCGTGCTCTCTTACTGGGTTACTTCATCCAGCCTTGATATGAGGTTACATGCCTGGTCTCATTGCATCTTGTTATGCCAAGTTCAGTTGATATCACTAGGAGGCCTGCTCTTTTCTGAAGGGAGTGGATCTGGGAAAAGGGAATGTAGGGGAGGACTGGGAGGAGTTGAGGGAGGATTGTGTCAAGGATGCATGAGAGAAGACAAAGGGAAAAAAAAAGGAAGATTCAAGAGACCGGGGATGTAGGTGAAGTGTTGACTATTTGCCTAACACATGCAAGACCCTGGCTTCTCATCTCAGCACTGAAAGCAAGAAACAAAAACAAGCAAACAAAACAAAACAACACACGAACCACAGAGGTATAATTTTGACACAAATTTCTAATCCATTGGCTTTTGGGCACAGAATATAGCATGTATGAATTTTGACCTTTGCGACTTGTTGAGTTTTGTTGTGTTTTTATCTAAAGCTTTTTTGTGAACATTGCCAGGGTTTTAGCGTAGAGTGCATGTTTTCTGTCTGTTGGGCACACATGTGGTAGCTTTCCTATCAATTTCTGTGTCGTCCTCTCTCTCCTTAACAGAGCAGTTTCAAAGACAAAGTCAAACACGTCTTTCTATAAAGTAGACTTGAATACTTCTTTTATTTTTAGTTTTGCCTTAAATCAAATTTTCTGTTGTCAGGTAGACTTTCAATGTTGTTATGTATTGTTTTTAGACTTATTTATTTTACATATGAGAGTGCTCTATTTGCATATGCACCTGAGTGCCAGAAGAGGGCATCAGATCCCATCACAGATGGTTGTGAGCCACCATGTGGTTGCTGGAAATTGAACTCAGGACCTCTGGAAGAGCTGCCCGTGCCCTTAACCGCTAAGCCATCTCTCCAGCCCTGCTATGTGCATTTGTTTGCGATGTTTATCATTTGGTATATTTTACCCTGGAATCTCTATAATCAGATATCAATAATACATCTCATGCCTTTTGATTCGAAAACAGCTCTATCTGGAGATCTGCAATGATGGCTCAGGTAGGAAACTTCTTACCATGCAAGCATGAAGACCTATGCTGGGATCCATGGAATCTCACAACGGAGCCGATGACGGCAGGACATGTCATCCAGCTCTAATTCCAGCACACGAACGGACGCAAAAAAGATTTTAAAATGTCTTTATTTTAACAACTTTATTGATATGTAACTGATATTCCATATACTTACCATCGTACTGTATGATTCGGTGGTGTCTTATCCATAGTTGTGGAACCAGTTCCGTAATTTGAACACATCCTCATCATTCCAAACATCCACTCTCTGTTTTCCCTCAGCTCACCTTCCTCACACGGCCTGTGGTTACTGCAGGAGACTTGCCTATCTGGACACTTGCTATAAGGGGGGGTCATGCTGTATGTGCTCTTTTGTGTCTGGTGTCTTTTGCTTGCAGTGTAATGTTCTCAAGGCTCAGCCCTCATACACACAAGGCTCGTGTATGTGTTAATTAGTACTTCATTCTTTTTATTGCCAAATGATGTCGTTCTATGCCTATATTACTAGTGTGACTATAGCTTGTCCTCTTCAGACCTTCACTGTGAGGGTTTTTTTCCCCTAAGAATTTGATAGGCTTAGCTCTTACCTTTATGTTTAACATGGCTTTTGAGTTTACTCTTGTATAATTCCTTTGTATATATTCAGTTACCCTTCTATATTTTGTTGGTATGAACTATGGACCAGTATACTCAAGAAGTCAGAAGAAAGACATTCTGTCACCTGTCACCTTTCAAGCAGGACAGCTTAATATAGAGCCACGTTGAAAGTTTCCATTACTCTGCAGCCGTACCCCCTCAATGTGCAGGATCTGGTCTGAAAGTTCCGTTATTCTAGGGTAAACTTAACAGTTCCTTGCTGACTATTCCATGGATGGAGCTGTTATTGATATGATGTGACAGTCAAAAGCCAAGGCAAATAGCTCACAAAATAATCAAGGTTTCCTAACAGCTTCCGATTTGAGGTCTGATACCCTAAAGTCCAGCACTAGAACATTCTAAGATGAGCACCAACTCTCTGGAAGATTTAATGGTGTGTAAGTTGCCATATTTGTCTTACAAAATGAAGTCAGTGGAACCCACACTATATGAATTTGAATTACTATAGAGTGGTTCTTGTGCACTTGGCACAATTGTCAAGAGTATGGTATAGCAAGAAAAAGATCCCCCTTTGTATATTCTGCCCAGGTTTGATTTTTGAGCTTCTAGGAATTTCTAGTGCTATTAAAGCAAAGTTCTAAAAATTCATTATCACTCTTATGTTGAGCAAAGCAGACATAGTTTAGGATATGTGTAAGCAATGATCAATGAAACAACGCTCCTTAATCCCAGCACTAGGGAGGCAGAGGCAGGCAGATCTCTGTGAGTTCGAGGCCAGCCTAGTCCACAGAAGGAGTTCCAGGACAGCCAGGGCTCCACAGAGAAACCCTGTCTGGAAAAACAAAAACAAAAACAAAAACAAAACAACAACAACAACAAAATGTATCCAGAAAAACTCAGTTGATTAACCCCCCATGCACCCAGACACTCAGTATCAGTTTCTTATTTCTGAGTCATGCACGCTGCCAGCACTGAAATTATTGGTCCTGTTTTGGACACTGGCACCTTTGATCCGTTATAGAGTATATGTTAAGGTTGGCTTTCTGCATCTTTAGTCACAGAAGAAATTTGCCTCAGTATTACTAAGAAGCCTAAATTTTGGTATCTTTGCGTGTGTAGCACCAAAAGGCCCGGCAGGAGTGATTGCCAACGCTTCTATCGAAGTAGCCATGACAAAAAGTTTGAAGCTAAGTCTCATTGCTTCCGACTAACCCACAAAAGGACGAAATAATTTTTCTCCCTAAGATATCAAAGTCGATATCTAATTTCATTATGAGTGGGGACAATAACGTCCGATATCACTGTGTTCAAAGGCACTGAGACGCAGCAAAGCAACCGTCAGCTTTTTCTCTGGAGGGACATCTTTCCACGTAAGCGACTCAGGAGTTCCAGATCCATTCTGATAGTTTGGACCGTGCTGGGTGAAACCTCTCTATGGTCCAGGTCACTCAAGTTACTGACCGGCTTATGCTAGTATCCCGGACCCGGACTACATCCCGAGGAAGTGGTGACTGACTGACAGTCTTGGCTCCTTGCAAGGTGCGCCTCGACCCTTGAGTTCAGCTCTCGCTCTGGCCATTCCTGCAGCGGTGGAGACCGCACTGGTAAGTCCCACACGGTGCCCTAGGCTAACTTTTGGCTTCGAGTCAGTCGGGGTGCAAAGTGTCTGGGATGCACCAACCGAGCTCGGCGGTCAACGCGGCGGTCCCCGGGCGGGGCGGGCACGGGTCCGAGCGGCCGAGGCGAGCGCGGGCGGAGCATGTGACCACGGCGCGCGGGGCTGGGCGCGCAGTGCCGCGCGGTGGTGGCAGCGGGGAGAGCAATGGAGGCCGCGGGCGCCTGAGAGCTGGCCGCACTGCTGGAGCTGCTGCTGCTGCGGAGGCTCGGCGGGTTGGGACGTTCCCGGGGCGCGCGGCGCTCTCGCCATCGTTCTCTCCAGGGTGGCGCTCCGCGAAACCTCAGGTGAGTTCCCCTCACTGTTCGAGGGAACAGACAATGGGCAGCGGGTGGCTTCTCTCTCGGGCAGGGCCCGCGCGAGACTCCTACCTTGCCCCGGGCGTGGGCTCGCACGGTCCGCGGAGGTCTTGGGGCGACGACCCCAAGCGCGGCGCAGCCCCTCTCCTTGGATCTGTGTGGGGCGTGCGCACCCGTGGGTCTCCGGGAGGAACCTGCGGGTGGGCTGCACCCCGGGAACTTGCGGAGATCGTGGGACCCGCTCAGCCCCCGAGCCCCTTCCCGCGCCTTGTCCGGTTCCCAGGTCCCCAGCGCAGAGCCGGACCTCTCCAGTCAGGAGCTGGGACGCGGACACGCTCAGCCGGGTCTCCAGGCTGCATTGCTTTGTTTAACCTTTGCCGAGCCGATGCGCACAAACTCTTGTTGCCCCAGTTCTGATGAGCTACCAGTTTGATGGCAGAGGCGAACAAAGGTTTCCCTCCCAGGGCTTGAGCCGGGCACCGCACGCCACCGGGGCGTGAAATGGGCTCGCCTTATCTTCTCCCATCGCGGCTGTTTTCCCGCAGCTATAACCGCCCTTTCTTGCAGAGCCCTGTGGTGGCGAGATTGGACCTCTAACCCCTTGGATGCAGTGGGTGGGGTAGTATGGCTTTTTTTTTTTTAAAAAAAAAAAAAAAAAAAAAAAAAAGAACCGAGTATCAGCCAAGAACAGACGTTTGAATTTTATGTGAAATGTTCGCACACTCTCAATGGTTTTCCAAATTGTGGATTTCAAGGGGGAAATGTATATTTGAAGACGTTGATTCAGTATAGGGGGAGGGTGGAGAAAACCTAGTAACTGTGACCATGTGTTGTGAAATTTTAATATGGTTTTACAAATACAGGCCGGGAAACTGATCTGGCATTGGGTGTTGATGAGGGAGGGTGTGTGTGTGTGTGTGTGTGTGTGTGTGTGTGTGTGTGTGTGTGTGTGTGTGTGTGTGTGTGATGGGGAGGTGGTGGTGGTGGCAGGGGAGTGGTTAGAATACAAAGGATAAGGCAGTTTTAGTAAAAGGTTTTAGTAGATATCTCGTGGCAAATGAACAATTCATTAAATTGTCAGTTAAATCAATGTTCCCCCGTAAAAATGACCCGCGGTAGTTGTTGAATTATATAATAAGATGGCTAGCGGTCATTTGGCATTGTCTGTGATTCGTGTGTCTGAATACAAGGATCGATTTTGAGTAATTTTTAAAGAGTCAACAAAGGAAGGCGCCTCGGCCGTCACCTTTATTACTTGGCTTTATTTTCCCCCAAGAGAAAATTGCCTATAAGAAAAAAGAAATTCAAGGCCGGTTTTGGAAAGAAACGTTTGAAAAATGTCTCTTGAATTGGTTATGTGGTTGCATTAGGCTAACTCACAGATGTGCGTGGCTGAGGGGTGGGGTCCGGCAGTGTAACCTTTTCATTTTTAACTGTTGATTACTTCAACTTTACTCCAGAGGTTTTGTTTGGAAGTCACCTGTAACAAGTCGAGAGACTTTCAAGACTTTTCAGTCTAAACAGAGCGTTGACTCTGGAGCCAGGAAGATAATGATGCTGACATTGGAGTTAGGTACAAACAAAATTATATAGTTCTTCATAAACTACAAAGCACCGTAACACTGTAAGTTATTACTGCTAGGCGGGAAAGCTGCGTTTTACGTTTTCTTCTTATACAATTTCGTAGCAGTGTTTGTCCATTTTATGTACATTTCCGTGTGTGCGTACTACTCTTGTGAGTGTTAGTACCCATGTGCCCCTCTGTTCTCAGCCGTGCAGCTTGTGGAGGCTAACGGTTTAACGTCCTCCATCATTCTCTACCTCGGGTTTTGAGACAGGGTCTCTCATAGAATTGAACATGAAGCTCACCAATTTGGGCTGGATTGACGGGCAATGTCCTCCCCCCAGCACTTTCTTCACACGTCCAGCTTTTCCGTGTGTGTACTGAGGACCCAGACTCAAGTTCTCACGCTTGCACGGCAGGAGGACTTGAGATTGTTGCCTGCTTTTGCAATCTGTGTGCCTGTCTTTGTTTTGTTTGTTTGTTTGTTTTGTTTGTTTTTGTTGTTGTTTTGGTTTGGTTTGAGACAAAGTCTCATTTAAGCCCTGGCTGACTTTGAAGTCGTTATGTAGCCAAGAAGGGCCTCGAACCCCTGATCCTCCTGCTCCCATGTCCAGAATGCTGGGATTGCTGCTGTGTGCCTCCACGCCAAGCCAAGCCGCAGGCTGCTTCTAGTATGGTGCAGAGTGGCACTCAGTGTTAGGGGTGGAAAGAATAATCGAGTGATAAATGAACTGCAAACAAATAAGAAATGCGGGCCCAGCTGGCTTGCTGTGCCGAGTATTTACTGAGGACCTACTATGTATCAAGAACTGGAGAGCATTCCCACACGAAAGCCTGCCTTTTACAGTCATAGTCGATGTGCATGTTCATGAACTGTGGAGCCTTAGGTGGTCTGGGTGATGTCACCCTGTAGCTGACTAGGGACAGGGGGCCATTTCACTGGTGGAGTGTGGTTGTTTTCCACAGGCTCCTTGTGCAGACGCAGGGCAGATATTATCGTTGCGATTTGTAGGTAAGGAAATCCAGACGCAGCGGGATTAAATGACTTGCCAACTCCCGCCACCAGAGCAACGGTGCCAGGGGCAGACGCTGGATCGCATGCCCGCTGCTTCGGCCCCTGAATCACGACCTCCTCTGAGACATTCAGCACCCCTAGAAAACTAGTTAAGGTCTTCGTCCCGGATACATTCTATACAAGGAGCAGCCAACGTCTTGAGTTGGGGGACTGCACTTGAACGTGGCCGTCCTCGTAACGAGCTTTTTGGGTGGCGAGTAGTTCAAAATATCCTTTGTAAGGTTCCTTTTTCCTGAAGGAATTTTGTGAGGGTCAAAGGATACAGCAGGCGCGTATCCTTTGCGAATTATCAATGTAAACAGAGCATCCAGGAGCTGTTTATCTTTATCCTCATTGTTAAAACTTAAAAGGGTTTTAGAATTAAGAGATGCATTGTCACCTGGTATACAGTGAGTGTGCGTGCGTGCACATAAGTATGTGTGCGATTTTCTTTCTTTAAGGACTGGGTATAGGACCCTACAGATGCTCCCCAAACACTCTGTCACTGAGACGCGTCCCCAGGCCCTGGTCTTTTGGGACGGAGTTACTGTGTAGACTAGTTCTCTGACTCGGCTTTCCACCTGCTGGAATTATTGGCATACATCACCACGCCCAGCACCAATTATACGTTTCTAAACTCTCGAGGTAGTGTTTAGATTCCCCACATGTGTTTTCCATATCACTTTAAAGATTCTACTTGAGATCCACTAAAGGACTCTGGTATTTATGACGGCACCAGTGGAAAGGGTTGGCGGGTGAAGTGCACTCAGGAAAAATCTGTGGTGGGGTCTCAACACTTCTCCTCTGAGCCCTTCCGTCAGTTGGCATTTCAATGTCAAATTACAGATAGAAATACATCCTTAGAGGATCAAATAGTAAAGCGCTTGCCTAGAACATCTTAGGGAGCCTCGTCTCCACACATCCCCACACCTATGTGTCTCTGAAACATTTCTTTTTTCAGAATTGACATTTACTGAGTATTTCTCATGGTCAAGGTCCCAGACTAAGCTATTTGTGTGTTCTCTAATTTAGCCCTCAGGACTGCCCCTGCAGGAGGCCTTGTGTCTCCATTTGATAATTGAAGTAAGGACGCAATGAGCTTTTTATGAACTTGCCCAAGTTCCCAAAGTTAGTGAGGGACAATGTGAGGGCTCAACCTGAGTCTTGCTGGAGCCCAAAGTCTGCCCCTCCTCTTGGTTCCCCTACTCTTCTGGGGTCCCTTCCCACTGACGACTACAGATGTTTCACTTCTTAAAGAGAACCATAAATGTGGGTGCAACATTTAAACTTTCCCTAGTATAGCACATGGTTTATAGCTTCCTTGGAAAGGACTTGTTTGAAGTCCATTTGAAACTTGGTTTAAAAGTAAGAAAGCTTACACAGGAAACCCGTAATTCATTTTGACTTGGCTGGTCCTTAACGTAAATATTTTGGAGTTATTTCTCAGGTTTTTGTGATAGAGTCGATTAATTGGTCATTTTTATTGAGTGCTCAAAGGTTTAATATATCTTCAGAGGAGACACAATATAGCTGTGCAACTATAAAAAGGCTTCATTATAAACGAGTGTCGGCTGTTGTTAAGGCGCAAATGAAGACCTAACAGCCACAGACGTACTTCACAGTGCATTGATTGGTCTCAAAATCACAAGGCAGTAAAAGTGACTTTAGAAAGTCCATGTACAAAGCCACCATCAACTATTGTGCATGTATAATATACTGAGTATATATTTCAGCTTCTAAATCAACGGTTCTCAGGTTTGAACAATTACTTAATTTTAATATATTCTTTTTGTTTCTGGGACTCTCCTGCTCTTAAAAGTATTGTGAGGAAGCTGCAAAAATGGCTCCCAAAGATGGCTTCCGGGATAAAGTGTTTGCTGTGCAGGCATGGGGACCTGAGTTTGGATCCCTGTCACCCACATAAAAGATCGGGCATGGTGATATGTATATGTAAACCCAGTTCTAACGGTGGAAGTGGGGGTCCCAAGGGGTGGAAGTGGGGGTCCCAAGGGGTGAAAGTGGGGATCCCAAGGGGTGGAAGTGGGGGTCCCAAGGGGTGGGTCCCAAGGGGTGGAAGTGGGGGTCCCAAGGGGTGGAAGTGGGGGTCCCAAGGGGTGGAAGTGGGGATCCCAAGGGGTGGAAGTGGGAATCCCAAGGGATGGAAGTGGGGATCCCAAGGGGTGGAAGTGGGGGTCCCAAGGGGTGGAAGTGGGGGTCCCAAGGGGTGGAAGTGGGGATCCCAAGGGGTGGAAGTAGGGGTCCCAAATGGAAGTGGGGATCCCAAGGGGTGGAAGTGAGGGTCCCAAGGGATGGAAGTGGGGGTCCCAAGGGGTGGAAGTGGGGTCCCAAGGGGTGAAGTGGGGATCCCAAGGGGTGGAAGTGTGGGTCCTAAGGGGTGGAAGTAGGGATCCCAAGGGATGGAAGTGGGGATCCCAAGGGGTGGAAGTGGGGGTCCCAAGGGGTGGAAGTGGGGGTCCCAAGGGGTGGAAGTGGGGGTCCCAAGGGGTGGAAGTGGAGGTCCCAAGGGGTGGAAGTGGGGGTCCCAAGGGGTGGAAGTGGAGGTCCTAAGGGCTTGTTGGCCCACAAGTCTACCTAAATGGTGAACTCCAGATCTAGTGAGGGACACTACCTCAGAAAACATAAGAGGGAGAGCTAATTGAATTCAAGCTTTTATTAAAATGTTGCCTTTTCTGAGAAAGAGTCTCAGGTAGCCTAGGTTAGCCTGCCGTCAGATCTTCGTGTAACTAAGATGGGCCTTGAAATCCCGATTGTCCTGCTTCTACCTCTCAAATGCTGGCATTACATGCAAACATGGGGTGGGGAAGAGAGAGAGAGAGAGAGAGAGAGAGAGAGAGAGAGAGAGAGAGAGAGAGAGGAGAGAGACATGAGAGAGAACACAGATGCCTAAAGAGGCCAATTTTATGTGTATTTCTGCTTGTCAATCATATTTAATTTTAACTGAATGGAGATATGGTGGTATTTTTTTTATTAAGCATTTAATTTGTCCTTAGGTTGGCTACGAAAAAATTCACTTGCAAACTGGGGGTGCCCGAAATCCTGGTGTTCAGGAGACCAAGGCGGAAGGATGAGGAGTTCAAGGGCAGCCTGTGTTACATAGGAAGATCTGTCTCAAACAACACGAAACAGGCGTAAACCCCGCCCAAGCCGTATAAAACGATTTTACATCTAATGAAACTGTGTATCAGTGTAGGTCCAGGCCCATGGCATGGCCCACTCAGCCATGAAGGTTTTGTCTTTATTAATATATTCTGGAGAGTTCCTATGTGCGTGTTCCTTAAAACATCAACAACGCAAAGTGTATTTTCAAATTTATTCCTTTTATTTTCTAATGCTTAGTACCTAATGAACTGTTATAATTTTTGTAAGAATCAAGAAACTTCACTGCCAGACATGATGCTCCACACCTTTAGTCCCAGTCCCTGGGAGGCAGAGGCAGGAGAATGTCTGAGTTGGAGACAAACCTGGTCTACAAAGGAAATTCAAGGACAGCCAGGGCTACACGGAGAAACCCTGTCTCGTAAAACAAAACGCAAACAAACTTAGCTGTCGGAGGGTCCCAGTTGCTGTAATTTATATGTTTAGGGAGATAATAAACCTGGCTTCTATTACGTTTCACCCCCTTTATTATTGATGTGAACATTCTTAAAGACAGACACTAAGTCATTTTTGATAGCTGCTTGCACTGAAGACTTTGAAGCGTCTGAGAGCGGCCAAGCAGCTCAGATGAGTAATCTGGACACACGTGAGAAGTACATAAGTGGAACCTGACTCTAAAGAATGTCAGTAGAAAGGCAGAAGAACGCCTCAGAGAGATGCTCTATAGCCAGTCACTGCCACATATCTCGTAGAAGCCAAATAGAACAATACCATATGCATTAGCTTCTATGTTCTAGAAAGTTCTATGTGCGTGTCCGTTATCAAAACTGGGATCCTCGGCAGCCCTCCCAAATAGCTGTGAACCTATGGGGTGTGGGCTGTGCTTAGAGGAAATTTCTACACACTTGCTTCTTGGATGGATGCTGTGTTCAAAGCGAGAGTGGTGACACTCGGGGAGGTCAGAAGTCCGTGGCTCCCTACAGACAGGTGGTTAGCGTAGGATGGAGAAGCCAGTAGTAGCCGTGAAGAGTTCTTCTGAGAGGGCAGTAAAGAGCACCAGCTTCATCACAAGGTACTGACTGGTCTGGGGGAGGAATGAGCAGCACCACACACAGGCCCATTGGCAAGGTTCACTCACTGTAAAGGTTTGCCCGGCAGTAAGGCAGATGTGGAGACAGGCTGGGGATGGGGTTAGGGTTAGGGTTAGGGTTAGGGTTAGGGTTAGGGTTAGGGTTAGGGTTAGGGTTAGGGTTAGGGTTAGGGCTTGGACCCCTGGTAGTTATTTAAGTCTAGGTACAGCTGGAGTCGGTAGGTTATCCTTAAAAGTTCACGTAAGTAATTGTTAGCCTGCGTTTTCCTCAACTAGCAGGAGATAAAAGGAAAGAAACACCATAATCCTGATATCACCATTAGCGGGCGACAGAAAGCTTACCACACCAAATCCCACAGCCATAGCCATGTATGGTCTTCAGTTTAGATCAGTCGCTGTGGTGTTCTCGAGGGTCCCCAAGGCAGCAGGGACGTCTAGACACTGGCTTCAGAACTTCTTTCTTTCTTTCTTTCTTTCTTTCTTTCTTTCTTTCTTTCTTTTTTTGAGACGTTCTTGAAAAAATTAAATTCTCAACTTTAAATTTAAATTTTCAACTGGTACCTAAAACATATAAAGTATACATAATAGTGGGGTGCCATGGGGTGTTTCCGTATACGTACACCAGTGATACATCTCATTTTGCTCTGAGGAATTCTAACTAATACATCGGGAGTGACATTTTTTTTTCTCTTTGGGTGTCCCAGTGGCAGCCACAGTCGGATTTCCTGGGTTTCTTCGTGGTGCACCTGCCAGTCCATGTTTGTGATGGGTTAACTGCTTCTTAGAGTTAATGAGGTTGGGGTCACAGGTTCAGTGCCTGGGAAGGCTAGCTGGCTTCTCTTTGTTCTGCAATTGCCCATTGCATCCTTATCCCAGACCGGCCATCTGGCGGAGGCAGATCTCTGATCACAAAGGGACTGATGAACAATACAGTGTGTGTGGTGGTGGTGGTGGGGGAGCCTGGGGAATCTCTCTGTAGACGCTGAGTCCTTGGAGAAATGATTGCAAATCAGGTGCAAATTTTTATTTCACAGCATCATTAATATGTGGATGATAACATCTATGTTAAAGGGCCAAGCTTGATGGTGCGTGCCTTTAATCCCAGGGCTGGGGATGTGGAACCAGGAGGACCCCGGACTTATCAGCCAGCCAATCGAGCTCTAAGTTCAGGGAGAGACCAGGTCTCAGACCTTAGGACGAAGAGCAAAGAAGGCATCCATTGTTGACTTCTGACCTTCTTACATACATACATACATACATACATACATACATACATACATACATACGCACACACACACACACACACACACACGTCCCTGCACACACGTGAACACATATACACAATAACAAAAATAAAAGATGTTACCAGTTGTAACTCTGAGGAAAATAGGGTGCCCAACCAAGTGTTCTCTTTAATGTGCCTTTCTTACGGGCAGTCAGGGGTAAACTGTGGGCAGTGTCGCTGTGCTCTGGGTTATAAGCAGCTCTACTGGGGAGATTAATAGCTTAAAGATGTCTGTGTTAAGAGGCATCAAGTCTAGTATTTCTTTCTGGTACATGCTCAGTTCCTAGTGATTATCGGTTTGTCACCCACAATCATTTTGTTAGGGAGCACTGATGCGTCCCTTAAACTCACAATCCAGACACTGTTAATATTCACAAATCTGCCCTTTTAAAGGAGCAAGGGAAAGAAGGTAAATATTTCAGATACAAATGGTATTATATGGGCATATTTCCAGCCTGTCTTGGTTTTTGTTTTTGTTGGTTACAAATAGCTGTGATTGGCTCTGGGTACGGAGAAACCAAACCAGGCAGGACTTTCCACATAGTTACCCTGGGGTAAGGAAAGTGAGTGACTATGTCCTGTGTTGTAAACTTCAGTGAAAAGTACCATATCCATCCTGGAGCCCAAGCCTGTCTCCTGTAAATGTGCTGGACACCCTAGTGTAGCACGGATGACAGCTTAGGGATAGATTATGTGGATGTGACCCGGTAGACCTCAATTATGCTTGTCATAGGCTTTCAAATTATTTTTATTTTATGTGCATTGTTTTGCCTGCATGCATGTCTGTGTGAGGATGTTCAGTCCCCTTGAACTGGAGTCACAAACAGGTGTGAGCTACCAAGTAGGTGCTGGGAATTAAAACTGGACTCCCTGGAAGAGCAGCCAGTGCTCTTAACCTCTCAGCCATCTCTGTAGCCTCTTGTCACGGTTTCTAACTTGAAAAAACGAAGACAAAAACAAAAACAACTGCCTCCCCCCACAATTGTGTCTTATTGTTGACCAATGCATTCTGATCTCTGTTTGACAATTTGCTAACTGACTTCTCGTGTAGCCAGGACTAATGGCACCCTCCATCTAGCAATAAGAGACCTTCCCCTTTGGGTCGTCTCAATGGGCAGCTGTGATGGTGGGGTCTTCATTGGCAATAGGAATCACATTGAATGTGGAAAGGCAGGAGGTACCCTGTGGATCCCTTGTCCCCAGCCAGCCCCGCTGTCTGTGCTGGGCACTGTGGAGTTGTTAGGTAACAAAAGTAACGAAGACACTCGACTACTAAAGACCCACAGGGCAGAGCTTAGAGGCCTTGGAGGAAGGAGTGATATTTCTGGGGAGGGAGGGAAGAAAGAAAGAGCAGGAGGAAGTTCATGGGCAAAGAATGTTTGAGCAGGGTCTTGAAGGGTGACCTTCAAGGAATTTAACAGAGAGAGAGAAGATGGAGAGGTATCACCACCCTGGAGAACACAGCTTATGTGGGACACAGCACACTACCACAAACCAGGAAGCCACCCCTTACCAGACGCCAAGCCTACAGGCAACTTAATCTTGACTTCCCAACCTCCAGAGCTATAATAACAATGTCTGTGATCATAAATCGCTCTGTCTGTGTGCTTTTGCGATAGCACCATGATCGGACTAAGCTGCACCTGCAGTGGCGGATGCCAAGGCTCGAGTTCAAAGTGCACATTGGCTTTCTAGGGATGGGTGGGGGAAGGCAGGCCTAGTTCTGAGGCTCCGTGTTGCTTCTAATTGGCCTCATGCCCTTGACCTTGGACATGTCAACTTATGGCCATGGGCCTCAAATATCCCAGGAGGAAGGGGCAAGAGTTAGGCAGCTGGCAGGTAACACACCTGAGACTGAGATTACCTCCGTGCCCAGCACTGTGGTGCACGTTTGCCCACCGGACTGCAGGGCAGTGGTGATACTGTTACAGGAGAGGGACAATAAACAGTAATGGGTGACGCATTTATCCTGTCAGTCTATAATGTGCTGTCGGGCAGAAAATGGCACCTGTTGTAAAGGCAAACTAGCCCGGGGTGGTCTGAATAGAGAAGAAGAAGCCGGGAGGGCATTTGGAATCTCTTCTGATTCTAAAACCCTAAGTCTAATTAACCAAAAAGCCGAGGGTTCGGTCTCTTCATTACTGATTACGATCCCTTTCTAAGTAAATGTTCTTACTGTCTTGATTAGATCCGGCCATGTAGCCACTGATGGGCAGAGAGCCTTCTGGGTATTCCAATAGCCACACCACACACAGGTCGCCTTCTTTTGGACCATGGAAAGAAAATGCAGCAAGGCTGCTCATTAGGCTCCCTGGGACATCAGCCATCTCAAGTCTCAAGGCTCATGCACCGGGGAAGGCACGGAGTAGTTTGCTGCTGGATTTAGGGTGGCTGTTACACCACTGGGCTCGCCTACTTTAATATAAATTAAATGAGGTGGGAGCCCTGGGACAGCCCTGTCTTAATTACAATTGGAGCACATCTTTAGAGACTGTTAGAACATTACAATGTTATGGGCTTTTTTTTTTTTTAAGATTTGTTAACAAGCTGGGTCTAGCCTGAGGTCTTTTAGTTTGCAGATGCCTCTTCTCAATTGAAGTGAAGAGGCTGAAGAGGACAAACGTTTATCCTCAGCATCAGTGCCCTTGGTGATGTGAAGGAGCTGAACAGAGGTAGAGGGGGTTGCTCGCGGGCGGCCCAGTGGCAGAGTGTGTGCTTAGCCTGAGGTCCTGGTTCAATCCTCAGCCCCCAAGTCAACAAACAAAGCAGAAGGAAACAAGCCATGGCCAGTTTCCAGTGGGAGATACTGGGTTGGGTGAACGACATTCTCCTGAGACAGGCGATCTAGTTTAAGTTGATTTCCCGTGCGTGCGTCTGCAGTGCTGGGAAGCTGGCTCCGTAGACTCTGCATACATAGGTAGAGGTGTGATCCCTGACCTTGGCTGGCACAGAATCCAGGCTGTGCCGCTTTGTTTCCTGGGATAGACTTCACAGCCAGTGAAACCGGCCCTGTGTGAATTATTTAACTCTTCTCGTCCACAAAGAAGGCAGCTGAGTGGTTTACACATTCAGGCTTGCAAATGTACTTCTGCTGCTTCTGGTGAAGATCAGGACCTTCTGGGTCTCTAGCTCAGCCCTGATGATGTTTCTAGCACCACCCCCCTCCACACACACACACAACATTACCTCGTTTTGACAATCCTCGTGAGAGTGTGATTTATATTTTAAAGTCAAATTCTCATCATACTATTAGCATGCACCCCTCTTCCTCAGAATGCTCAGTCATTTTGTATAAAACTAGAAAATAAGGAGTAAAAGGAAAAGGAGGGACCCAGGGAGGCAGCTCCGTTCTGACACTGCCATGTTGGGAGTCGCTTGGCTTATCACTCTGAATGTCTAGTATTCTGGCTTTTTCTTCAAATGTTAAAAAAACAAACAAACAAACAAACAAAAAACAAACGAACAAAAAAAACCCCTTTTATTCCACATTGCAGGGAAATGTTTTAACAGAACACCATCTCTCTCTCTCTCTCTCTCTCTCTCTCTCTCTCTCTCTCTCTCTCTCTCTCTCTCTTCTTCATTTTTAAAGATTTATTTTATCTTTTTTAACCATCATTTAGAAGATTATAGCAGATGACATTTTGTTTTATTCCTTTTTATTTATTAATCATTTTAGTTGTTTACATTTCAAATGTTATCTCCCTTTCCAGTCTCCCCTCCATGAACCCCCACCCTCTCTCTTCCCCTTTGCCTCTAAGAGGGTGCTCCTCCATTCACCTACCCACTCCTGCCTCACCCCTCTAGCATCCCCCTTCTCTGTGGCCTCAAGCCTCCACAGGACCAAGGGCCTCTCCTCCCACTGATGCCAGATGAGGCCATCCTCTGCTACATATGCCCCTGGAGCCATGGGTCCCTCCGTGTATACTCTGGTTGGTGGTTTAGTCTCTGGGAGCTCTGGGGTGTCTGGTTAGTTTATACTGTTGTTCTTCCTATGGGTTTGCAAACCCCTTTAGCTCCTCCAGTCCTCTTCCATTGGGGTCCCCGTGCTCAATCCAATGGTTGGTTGTATCTGCATCTGTCTTAGTCAGGTGCTGGCAGGGCCTCTCAGAGGACAGCCATACCAGGCTTCTGTCTGCCAGCACATCCCGGCATCAGCAATAGTGTCCGGGTTTGGTGCCTGTGCCGTCCATGCCTCTTTCAATGTGTGACTCATTGGCATTTATCACATTCAGAATAGTAAACATAGGAACCACCTAACACCATGTTCCACGTCTGGACTCTGGGGGTGGTGGCATGTGTGTCGAGGTCACAGGACAAGTTTCAGGAGTCAGCTCTCCTCATTTTGCTTCAGCGTTCTCTCTCCTGTCTTTACTGCAATTGGGTGGCATCCTCTGGGCTAGCTGGACCATTCCTAGGACTCTGCCTATTCCGGGTGTTGCATTTCTGCGGGGTTGTATAACATTTGCGTCTGGGGTTTCATTTATTCATTTCACACCTTTTCAGGGTTCATCTATGCAAGAATATGTATCAGGCCTTTCTTCTTTGACAATGCATATGATACGATTGAGTGAATATAAAAGATTAAAAATACACTTATCTCTTCAAGACATACACATTTTTTTCTATTGGTGGATATTTGGCCACTGTGACTAAAGGTATAGCATGATGGTGGATATACAGTAGCTGTTCCCTGCTTTCTACTCTTTGGATAAACTCAAGAGTGCAGTGCTGGGCCATGCAGCAATTCTGTGACTTTCTGAGACCTCTCCAAGCTACATCGCGTGGTCACTACATCATTGTGTATTCCTGATAGCAGCGGGCGAGGATCCGAGTCTCCACATCTTCACTAACGCTTGCTGTCTGTCTCTTGACATCTTTGTCATCCTGGTGAATGAGAGCTGCGATCTTTGCTTTTGATTTGTACACCCGTAAATCTAACCACCTTAAATATCCCTTTAATTTTGGGAGTGTTTGCCGTTAGTGTATCCTGATTGGAGAAATATCTGTTTAAACCTTTGGCTCATTTTTTTTTAAAGTTAGATCTTTTCCTTCCTTCCTTCCTTCCTTCCTTCTCTTCTTCCTCCTTTTCCTTCTCCTACCATTGTTTTCTTTGCTGTTGAGTTGTATGGCTTATGTATCTAGAATCTAGATACCAATCAGCAGGTAGATGATTTGCAAATACTCTCTCCCATCCTCCCTCTCTTTTCTTTCTCTGGACAGAATTCACACTTTTTTTTTAAAACTAGACTCTTTATTTATGAAGGCAAAAGGGGGTGACTGTGGAATAACACCAGTAAGCGTGTGTTTAGCTTCTCCTGGAGCCCAGGCTATTGCTGATGTTTTGGTGCCCAAGATGAACCCAGTGTCTGAGTCCCCACCTGGATTTAGGCTACCTGCGAGTTTACAAATGTTCCTCCTGGAAGTCGGTGGGGCAAAGCCATGAGTACGTCCCCCGAGGTGCCGAGCTTCCTGCATTCCTAGCATCCGACATTTAATGGTGTTGGATGTGGTTTCCCTGTGTTGCCTTCCAGAACTTTCCGTAACCTCCCTGTTCATGTTTTTTCTTAGCTGGCTGACTTTGCCTTATCACATACAGAGCCTCTGCTGTTCCTGCTCACACTGCTTCCGTTCTGATGTCCGTTTTGCACCGGATAGAGGTCTACCGCTCCCTTAGCTCCCGCTGGCTCGAGAAAAGCTATCCACCAGCACAGCGGGCAGCCATCTCTGGGTTACTTAGACTATTTCTTCTGGAGTCAGGACTAACTGCTGCAGCTCCAGCTACCAAGAGGCTTTCAGTGAAAGGCTTCTGTGCATGACTGCCACATCCTAGCTTCCCCACTGCCTTCTCACTCGAATCACTGATTTCAACCCGAAGCCGATGGATGGCGCTCAGTTTACCCTGCCTAAATGTTTAACTGTCCTTCCTACGACTTGAAAGCCTAGACACAGACCAACAGGGAGAAAGCACCCAGGTATAGTTTGCTGACTCTCTCCATCTGGCAAAGAATATTTTTCTGTCATCTGTGAAACTTTGAATTTATTCGAACTCTTTCTATGAACCTTGAGAAACTTGTCTTCAAGAGTGATGTCTTAGTTAGGGTTTTACTGCTGTGAACAGACGCCATGACCAAGGCAAGTCTTATAAAGGACAACGTTTAATTGGGGCTGGCTTACAGGTTCAGAGATTCAGTCCCTTATCATCAAGGCAGGAGCAGGGCAGTATCCAGGCAGGCATGGTGCAGGAGGAGCTGAGAGTTCTACATCTTCATCTGAAGGCTACTAGCAGAAGACTGACTTCCAGGCAGCTAGGATGAGGGTCTTAAAGCCCACATCCACAACATACATAGTACCATGTCTACTCCAAAAGGACCACACCTACTCCAACAAGCCACACCTTCCTTGTTTTTAGTAAGTGGTCCTTTGTCTTAAATTTTAATTTTTTAAGCGAATGAGGCTCGTGGACGGTTTTAGAGATTGCATCGCTTTCTGATATGCCTTTGTGGAGACAGAAAGAAGAGAGATAAAGGCTCTCTAGGCTTCAAGTGATTAGAGGGCTGCATAGAAATAGCTGCTTTTTCAACATCTGGTAACTCTTAGTGGACTATAGAATTAGCACTGGGAAGTACGTGGACACCAAGACAGGAACATAGCTGTTATTCACAGCTCTGTGCTCACAGCACGGCGAGGGCGGCATCTCGGGTCTCAGAAAGTACAAACCAGATAGATTCAAGGAGTATAGGTTTTGGTTTGTTTCCTTTAATAATTAGTTAATTGTGTATGGTTGTTTTGCCTTCATGTAAGTGTATACCACATGTGTACCTGGTGCCCATGGAGTCCAGAAGAGGGCATCCAGATCTTCCAGAGCTAGACTTACAGACAGTTGTGAGCCGCCATGTGGGTGCTGGGAACCAAATCCTCTGGAAGAGCAGTCAGTGTCCTTAATTGCCGAGCTGCCTCTCCAGCCCCTGCTTCTTCTAAGTGAACTAGAGTGGTTCTTGGTTACAGCCAAACTTTCCTTTGAGGGAAATGAGATCACAAAACCACTGTGCCGTAACAATCTCCTGGTTACTGGAAGTTTGAAACGAGTGTGTACGGATAAGTATCTATGTGTGCGCATATGCGTGCAACTCGCTTTTGAGTGCTGGGCATGGAGTCCAGGGCCGTGGACATGCAGGGATGCACCAAATCCCTCAGCTCAACTTCTGGAGCCTGCCTGGCTCTGTGTTTATGCCGCCTAAAATGTACGCCTAATTTACTGGTATTTTCACAAACTATAGTATTTGTATTTGGTTGGTTAGAAAACCCTTGTACCTTTGAAAGGCAATGGGGAGACATGTGTTTCCTCTGCAGGCATTTTCGGCGCCTCGCCTCAGGTCAAAGGCACTCAGTGCTTTCTGACCTGTGAACGCATAAGAGCAAATATTCGTCCCTGAGCTCCTGACGCTTCAGCATAAATCCCATAGCTTTCTCCATCACTGCAGTGAGAGAAGAAAGAAAGAAGGACTTGGTGGGTTTTTTTTGCTAAGTTGGACTTTTCCAAACCCTGGACTCAATAGAGCTTATTTCATGAAACACTTATGGATATCTTGGCGTTATTTAAAGAGGAGAGAGGATGTTTGTACAACCAGGATTCAGGATCGAGAGATGAAGTCCTAGGATTCATGACCTCAGGTCTATTTGCTTCTATTGCTGTGATAGACACTGGGACCCAAAGCAAACTGGGGAAAGAACGGGTTTACTTGGCTTCCATGTCAGAGTCCAGTTCTGGAGAGACCATGGAGGAGCAGCTCTCACTGGCTTACTCCCTATGGTTTCCTTATAGGACCCAAGAGCACTTCCTAGGGATGACACCACCCACAGTGGGCTGGGCCCTCCCACATCAACCATCAATAGAAGATGCACCACAGACATGCCCGCAGGCCAGTCTGATGAAGGCGCTTCCTCAACAGACGTTCCTTTCCCCCTAGAGATCCTAGCCTGGGTCAAGTTGACAAAAAGTAGCGAGCACAGCATGGTGTATTCCACGATCAGTATACTGTGACTTTCCTGCATACAACTCTGCAGACCACAGCCTCCCTCTCTGGCAATCTCTCTTCCAACCCCATTACTTTCTTAGTGATAAACCTTTGTGCAGCTTTATTAGAAACCCCTTTTCCCTTCGTGCTGGAGATTGAAGCAGGGTTTCCTGTGCCCCACCCCTGAGCTAAGTGAAGCTTACTGGGTAATACTGGAAGGGGCTGTCTTAATTACTTTCCTATTGCTGCAAGAAGACACCAGGACCAAACCAACTTACAGGAGGGAGAGTTTATTTGGACCTACAGATTCAGAGAGTTAGGGCCGTGACCATCGCAGGAGGGAAGCATGGCGCTGAAGCAGTAGCTCAGAGCTTAAGTCTCTATCCGCAAGCAAGAGGCAGAGACGACTAACTGGGAATGGTGTGGTCTTTTGGAGCTCAGAGCCTGCCTCTGGTGACATACTTCCTCTTACAAGACCACACCTCTTAATCCTTCCCAAACAGTTCCAACAACTGGGGACCAAATGTTTAAATATGTGAGCCTATAACTGCCATTCTTCTTCAAACCACCAGAGGGTAATAGGCTAGAGTACTGCCTACAGACTTTCCTGTTTCACCCATCCTGTCCTTGGAGCAGGCCTGATGGGCTAGCCTGGCAGAACTCATCATCATCATCATCATCATCATCATCATCATCATCAGCAGCAGCAGCAGCAGCAGCAGCAGCAGCAGCAGCAGCAGCAGCAGCAGCAGCAGCAGCAGGAGCCCCAGCCTTTGAGAACACCATCCCAAGCCCCAGGCTGGCAGACCCAGGGGTGCATTTCAGGTTCCAGCTCTCTTCACTGCTGAACTGCAGTTGTGTTCAGAGTCCACTGTCAATTGTAAGGACAAAGGAGTTTCAATGATATAACTCACTAAAAATTGGGAATGTAAAGTTTAAAAACCCATTATGACATTAAAAGAAGAAGAAGAAGACAGACACATAGACCCATGGTAGAGTTTTCCAGTTATGGTGACGTGTGATTTTCCTGTCCTTGATTCCTTACCA
Organism: Rattus rattus; assembly: GCF_011064425.1. Lineage (NCBI taxonomy): Eukaryota > Metazoa > Chordata > Mammalia > Rodentia > Muridae > Rattus > Rattus rattus. The sequence goes on from NC_046164.1 coordinate 33,423,216, forward strand.
ATGTTTGCAAAGCCTTTTCATCCACTTCAACCCTGCCTTTATTCTGAGTGACCTGGCTTCTTGCTTTTCGGGAAATCCAGCAGGAACTTGTTTCTCTTCCTAAACCTCAAACGTTACCCAGAGTCTTAGTTTTTCTGTGGCTCTTTGTCACCTTGGGGACTGAGCAGCACACCTTCCCCGTGGTTTTATCTCATTTAGGGCCTTCTTCTTCCTCCCCTCTTCCTCTTCCACCACCACCACCATCATCATTGCTTCCTCAGAAGTCCAGGTACTTCCGAAGTCCAGCACCTGGTTACCCTCTTCCTCTCTTTACTTCCTTCCACTCAGCAACTCCAGCTCTTGTTTGTTGGAAGAAAGGCTCCAGGCTGGTCTTGAACTCACAGGAATCCTCCTGCCTCAGCTTTCTGAGTGCAGGAGTGTAGGCTGACTGTTTTTTGTTTGTTTTGTTTTGTTTTTTCACTGAGGATTAACCTAGGGCAAGTGCTCTATTGCTGAGTGTCAGGGACTTTGTTCTTAGACTCTGCTCACTTCTCATCAGTTCTTTTCTTCCTTAGTACAAATATCCATAGTTGTCCTTTATCAGCGTAATATACACTGCACACAGAGACATGCATGTACACATGTACACACACACACTACACACAGAGACATGAGTGTACACATGTAGAGATACTACACACAGAGACATGCATGTACACATGTACACATGTACAGACATTACACAGAGACATGAATGTACACATGTACACATACACTGCACACAGAGACATGTACATACACACATATAAACACACACATGTATACACTATACACATAGACATGTACATACACACACATACACACACTAAACATAGACACGCATAAACACATATAAATACACACACAAACACTACACACAGAGACATGCACATACACATGTACACATACACTGCACACAGAGACATGTACATACACACATATAAACACACACATATATACACTATACACATAGACATGTACATACACACACACTAAACACAGACATGCATACACACATATAAATACACACACAAACACTACACACAGAGACATGCACATACACATACATAAGCACACACATACACATTATACACAGAGACATGTGCATACACACACACTACACACAGAGACATGCACATACACATACATAAGCACACACATACACACTATACACAGAGACATGTGCATACACACACACTACACACAGAGACATGCATACACACATATACACACTCAAACACACACATGGGGAGGCACGTACTTCCTCTTGGAGATACCATTCATCTTTTCTCTTCTGCTCATTCATTCACACCTTGTTTGTTTGTTTGTTTGCTTTGCTTGTATTGAGACAAGGAAACATCCATGTAATTGTAGACCAGGCTGGCCTCGAACTCACAGAGAACTGTCTGTCTCTGCCTCCTGAGTGCTGGGATTAAAAGTGTGCACCACCACACCCAGCCAATACTCACACATCTTTAAGAGCTGCCTCAAGTCTCTCTTAACCTTTCCATTTTCCACTAGTTCCCCATCTGGCTTCTTGCCCCACCCCCAAACACAGTACTCTTCTGCGGTCTCTTGTCTGGGCACAGACTAGTCCCAGTTGTTTGTGATGCCTGAAGTCATCTGCGGTTGGTACCCAGAATCAGGATGACCAGATATCTGCTGGGTCAGATGAGGGACATAATCCAGGCACAAGAGGATGAGAACTCGGATCCTTGGGAAGACACAGGCTTCCAGAGCCTGCTTACACCGCCCATTGTGATCATACAGAGGGCTGGTGCTTTCTCACGGTCCTTCTCTAGCGACTTGCTAGGTGGTTGAGGTCCCTGGAGGTGCCTTGGTCTAATCCTTATGCTTCTTCTACTGGTGAACGAGTCCTGGCTCCTCAGTCCTTCCTACAAGCTCGGTGGGATATGGCTTAGGCCACAGTGTCATCGTTAGACTGAGTGGGTGCTGTCCTGACTTCATTGCCAGGCTCATGGTCAGGTAGGATTAGTTGTATTATCATTAGTGTTGTTGTTGTTGTTGTTGTTAATTACAGCTGTAACAAACTTATCCATGACATACAGTTTACCACTGTACCTATTTTTAGATGCACAGCATAGTGGTATTAGACACACTTCAAGTGTTGTATAGTCACTTCCATCCCTCACCAGAACCCTCTGTCATCCCAGCACATGCTATCTCAGAACTCATTCATTGAACAGCGAGACTCCCCAGTACTACTGATCCCACCCCAGCAACCTCCCTGTTCTAGAGTTCCAAACCCTGTATAATTGAAACCGTACAGCATGTGTCCTTTAGTCCCTGACTGGCTTCGTGTAGCTTAAAGGTGTCAAGCGTCATCCATGCCGTAGTATGTGTCAGAGATTTACTCTTCTTTCATGGACAAGTAACACCCCATTGGGTTGTTTCTACTTTTTGACTGCCTTGAGTAACACTCGAACAGGTACTTTTGAAGAGTGCCACTCAGCGTGTGGAGGAACTGTAGACCTTCTTAGCACCGCTTAGCAGTTGATGCTGTGATGGTGGTAGTGGAGGTCGTTTCAAGACAGAGCCTAACTATGTAGCCCATGCTAGCTTGGAACACATGATCCCTCTTTCCCAGCCTTGTGACTACTGGAATTAGGCTGTGTGTGCACGGATAAGAAATACGGCAATTGTGTTTTTGCTTCTCCCTTTTTTTCTGAGCATCGTTACCTACACATCAAAGCTCTATGATTCTAGATAAGGAACTTTCCATCATGATTTAAGGTCTAGAGCCAATCTAAAAGCAACTTTGCAAACTTTGTTCCTCAGATGTGTGGAGGAGGCACAGAAGGGAACAATGGTGGTGACTCAGTTGTCGAAGGCCTGGGTGTTTTGTTTTGTTTTGAAGGAGCCACCGAGAATTTGGCTGAGGGCAGCCTAAGATACCGTACAGGGTTGAATAGTGGTCCTCAAAACACTCGCATCTACCTGGGACTTTGGAATCTGGGCTCTGTTTACAACTAGAAGTTTTGTGGAAGTGTTGACATGGTCTGTTGTCAGTTTCATAGAATCTGGAGTCACCTGGGGAAGGGCATGTGGGCTTGTCTGTGAGGATTACCCCAATCGAGTTCATCGAGGTGGGAAGACTTACCCTCTGTGGGTGGCACCATTCCCTGGAGGGGATAGAAAATGGAACCTTGAATTTGTCCCTTTCTGCTTTTTGACTGTGGATGCTATGTGACCAGCTTCCTCAGGCCCCTGCTGCTGCAGCTCCCTGTTGTGGTGGACTGTAACCCAGGACTGTAAGCCAGAATAGAACCGTTCTCTCCCAGGTTGCTTTTGTCAGGATATTTTATCTCAGCAACAACAAAAGAAACTCAGAAGCCAGCCCTGAGAAGTGGGGCTGTTTTCCTGATGAACTTGACCCATGTGGTCCTTGAACCTTTAGAACTGTTTTCTGCCTGGAATGTGGAAGAATTTGGAACTTTGGGTTAGAAAAGTCATAGTATGCTGGAAGCAGAAAGTCAGGGGTCATTCTGATGGGAGCCTGGAAGACACGACTACTGAGGGGAACATGGGCAGTGGAGGCCCAGCTCATGACGTTTCAGAGGGACTGGAGAGATGGCTCATCAGCTAAGAGCACTGACTGCCCTTCTAAAGGTCCTGAGTTCAATTCCCAGCAACCACATGGTGTCTCACAACCATCTGTAATGGGATCCGATACTCTCTTCTGGTGTGTCTGAAGACAGTTACAGTGTACTCATATAAGTAAATTAAATAAGTCTTAAAGAAAAAACAAACCAAAGAACTCCACCAGGAATGGGCATAGGAACCATTAAGGGGATATCTGGTTAAGAATATGACATTATTTTTGCCTGTGTCCTGAGAACTTGAATGAGGTTGAATTTAAATTCGACGAACAAATTTGTTTGGAAGAGGAAATTTCCAGACAAGAGAACATTCAAGCTGATGTGAAGACAGCTGAGATTGTTAAAGAAATTAGCCACACTGGAGGGAGAGGCCCTGCATTGCATCAGGATGACTGCAGATGTGTCCTCAGGGCAAAACTTCATCCATCACAGGCTCTATCTCGTGAAGATTGAAGTTTATTTAAAGGAAGGCCTAAGGCAGCAGGGATCCCTGTTCTTTGAAAGTCACTGCCTAAGACGGTCCCCACACAGACCTTGGTACAGCTGTGCTCCAAGGGTTTCATCCTGAGCTGGCGACAGAACTCCACAGCATTGTCTATGTGCTACTGGTTTGGAGTGAAGGGGTGAAGGTTAGAGCTGGTGTGGGTCCCAGAGAGCAGCTTAGTCGAGACTCTGTGGCAGGGTTTGAATCCCTACAGGGAGGCTTTGAGAGTCATTACATGAAATTGTAGGTGAAACTACAGTAGCACCAGAGACTCCAGGATGTCAGAGGTGCCAAGATATATTCAATAAAGAACTGTGGGCAGGAAGTGAAGCCAGCCCAAGAGAGAGGTTATGAGTGCCGTGGGTAGAAGACCTGGGTGTGTGGGCTGCTCACGCCCTTCAGAACCCAGTTAATTACATTGTAAGCCCTGGATGCTGGACAAGGAATGCCAGGGTTTTCTTTCTCTGTCTACTTTTGGTCTGATTTCCATCCTACCTTTCTCTACTGCATCTCTACTCTTCACTCATTGGATAGTTTGTTTTGCGCCATTTTATGGAAGTAGTGTGCAACGTGTTTATTTGTAGTAGCTCACAGTTAACTTTGAACTTTTAAGGTGTTGGAACTGTTAAAGAGTAAAGGGACAAAAGGCGGAATATTGTGGTTTCAGAATGATGTGTTTGTGTGTGAAGTTGAGAGGGGGGGATTCGTGATGGTCAGTGTTAGTTGTTAATGTAGCAAAATCTAGAATCACCTGGGAGAAGGGCTTCTGGGCATGCCTTTGGGGAATTGCCTTGATTGCTTTAGTTGAGGTGTCCTCTGTGGGTGGCACCATTCCCATTACAGTGAGGATCATGGACTGCATAAAATCTAGGGAGGAAGTTGAAGCATTGTTGATCCCTCTCTGTTTCCTGTTTGTGACTATGATGTAACAAGTTCCTGATACCTCTACTTCCTTCTGTGATGGGCTACTCTGACCTATGCACCAAAATAAACCCATTCCCTTCAGTTGCATTTGTCAGTGTTTTATCCCAGCAAAGGTAAAGAAGCTCGGGTAGGTGCTTAGGTAAGGATCTTGGAGATTATCTTGTACTTTGGTTTAGCCTTAGATCCAAAGGCTAGTGTCTTCATAGAAGAAGAGATGAGAAAGGCACACACAGAGGCCTTTGTGGCGATGTACGGGAGTTGATGCTGCTCCAAGCCAAAAGGAAGGGCTGTCGTAAGAGTTCTGGAGATGTGGCCCTGTTTCACATCTCACCTCAGAAGTGTGAGGAATAAATGTGTTCTTTTGATGCACAAGGCTGTGGTCCTTTGTTATGGCAGCACAAGGAAGAATGGATACATCCTTGCAGAGAGTGTCTAGAGACAAAACTCCTGTGAGGCCTGTCCTGGGCTCTCCTATGTGCTAATGCTGAGCGCGTGTGGTGGTCTTAGGACGACCAGCTGGTGAGCTCATTCTGGTACAGGTCTGGGAGAAAGCACTGAGCCATGCTCAGAGTATATAAGTGTGTGTGTGTGTGTGTGTGTGTGTGTGCGTGTGTGTGTGTGTGTGTGTGTGTTGTGTGTTGATGTGTATGTGGGTGTGTGTATGTGTAAGCATGTGATGTGTGTGTGTGTGTGGTCTGTGTATATGTGGTCTGTGTGTGTGTTGTGTGTTGATGTGTATGTGGGTGTGTGTATGTGTATGTGTGTGTATGTGTGTGTGTATGCATGTAGTGTGTGGTCATGTGTGTGAGTGTGTGTGGTGTGATGTGTGTGTATGTGTGTGTATGCATGTAGTGTGTGGTCTGTCATGTGTGTGGGTGGGTGTGGTGTGTGTGTGGTCTGTGATGTGTGTGTAGGTGTGTGTGGTGTGGTATGTGTGTGTGTGTGTCTGTCTGTCTGTCTGTATTCATGTAGTGTGTGGTCTGTCATTTGTGTGGGTGTGTGTGGTGTGGTGTGTATATGTGTGTGTGTGTGGTCTGTGATGTGTGTGTGTATGTGTGTGTCTGTCTGTCTGTCTGTATTCATGGGTGTGTGGTGTGTGTGGTGTGTTTGCTGAGTTAAGCACCTTCTTTTAAGGTACTGCGTGTTTATTCTTTTCTATTGAAAAGCACCTGAGGTTGATTTTAACAAAACTTATTAAAGAAGAACAAAGGTTGTAGAGCTGGAAATTACCTCAGACTGGAGTAGGTTCTGAGCAAAGTGCAGGTTGTATTTACAGCCAGAGAAAATGAAACAACATACACAAAAGCAACCTCGTGGGCAGCAGTGGGCATTTGCCTTATTTGGTCATAACTTGGCAGCTGGATGTTCCATTGCTATGATTGGCTAAGTCTCAGTTGCTTGGTTACAAGGATATAGTCTTAGTTTAGGTTATAAATTTTGTGTGTGGGGGTGAAGATATATTCACACATACATATGAGTACGGTTCTGTATGGAGACTGCCTTGGGTCAAATGCCGTCACAAGAGTACAAAGTAGATTTAGGGCAAGCTTCTCAATGCTAACCTCAGGTGACTTCACTGGAGATCATTTCATGTCAGGGGAGGAAAGGACAAGGAAGCTACTTCATCCTGCTGGGTATGGGCGGTAGAAAGGGCCAGAACACTGAGGAGAATAAAGATGTCTCCAATGCTTCTCCCTATTCCCAAAGAGAAAATAGATCACATCAAACGAGGAGTTATAATTAGAGATGGGAGGGGTAGAGAGAAGAGAGAAGAGAGGGGAAAGAAGGGAGGGGAGAAGCCAGGGGTCAAGGAGAAACTGACTATATGTATGTGTACGTGTATGTGTATATGGAACCAAGTATCTGTCATTCCCTCCCCCTCTGCAATCCCCTGGCTTGATTTCCAGGACACATGTGGAGGCCTTGGCTGCATCCAGGTAACAGTTGGGGAGGAAAATGAAGGCACTTCCAGCCCATCTCCTTCCCATGAACACTATGCCTCTCCGTCTTTTCTGGTCAAGCAGTATCTGCTGGTTAACTCTGAATGATGTTGTAGCCTAGGGGTCTCTGACAGGTGACTTGGGAGGTAAAGGATCTCTGTCCTTACCTGACAGATGTTCAGTCTGTGTCTTGTGTCTGGCTAGGCCTGTCTTCTCTTTGCTGTCATTATTACCTTGTCAGATCTTGTGTGGCCTTTGAAACTGGACCCTTCTCTTAATACTGCCTGAATCAAAATAGCTCACACAGTGCACTGTTGGCACTGAGGGCTTCCAAGAAGCAAGGACCTTGCTTCTTTGGGAGTACGGATTGTATTCTCCTAGCATGCTAAGGTAAGCCTATGATAGCTCAGGACAAGAGAAAATCGAGTCCTTACAAGAAAGGCACTGACCACAGTGGTAGGCACCCGAAGCACCTTGCATCCCCTCAGAAAGATGGCTTTTGTGTTTCAAGAGCAGAAGATCATTGGTTCCTATGGTGACTGACAAGAATGAATGTCTGTGTCCAGTCTTCCATCTGAAGTTATGTTTATCTTGTTAAAGGGAAATTTTACTTTTCCTTCTCCTTGAAATACGGGAATGTTAATAGTTCCATTGAGTAACTAGAGGTTCCTGCCCCTGCCCTCCCTCCCCTCCCCTGTCTCTCCCTCTTTTGACAGTCTCCTTGTGTAGCCCAGGCTGACCCACCTCTCAGTTTTGCAGCAGCCTTTCAAGTGCTGGGATTTTAGATGCGCCCCACTGTGTCTCGCATGCGCTTTTCCTTTTATTCTTACAGAAGTTCCGGGTTGGAGTATTAGGTCCAGGTAAAAGCTAAGCGGTGACTTGAGTTTCATCATCAGAGCTGCGAAAGCTCACACTCTGTGCATGGCTACCCGTGTGCCGTCAAAGTGTGCATAAAGCCTCGAGTGGTTGAAAGAGCACACAGCTTTGTGCTCTGTTGTAGCACACACCACGGTTGCACCCTCTCCCAGTCAGCAGGGAGGAATTCAGTCGAAGTCACAGGGCCTGGAAGTAGGTCTGCCATGAAGACAGGGCCTGGAAGTAGGTCTGCCATGAAGACAGGGCCTAGAAACGGGTCTTAATCCCTACCATGCCATTGCTTGTTAAAAGAATTATTAGCTTTCGTTCTATCTGTATTTCCAACTTTTTTCCTTTAACAAAGTTTTATTGTGATATAATTCACACACCAAAAAACTCACGCATTTAAAGCACAAGATTTAATGTTTTTTTTAATACATACGGATAACCAGTTACCGATTTGAAAATGAAGCCGTTAATCTCCATTCCTTGTTGCTCCTTCTCCCTAACCCTTGACAAACTTGATCTTGATAGATTTACATATACTGGACACGCATAGACATATAAAGCTAATGCGGTGTATCGATACGAGGCCTTTTATGACTACTGGTTTCTTTTACTTAACGTCTTACGTGTGTTATAGACAGTGTGGGTGGGGTTTTCTTCATTTTTATCTCACAGTAAAATTCGATCACACTGGTAGGGCACACATATTTATCTGTTCATCAGTTAGGGAACATAAGTTGTTTTCTCATCTCTGTATTTATTTATTTTGTGTAAGGGTGTGGACGCACATGTCACTGTGCAAAGGACAGAGGACAACTTGTTGTGGTTGATCCACTGTGTGGGTTCCGGGAACTGAGGAGAACTCATCCATCTCCATGTCAAAGTCTTTTAACTGCTGAGCCATGTCGCCAGCTCCGTTTTCAGTCCGAAACAATTATAAATACTGTTCCGAACATTCTGGAACAAAGTATTATGTAGTACCGTTTTTTCAATCCCTGGACCTACATTTAGGGATAGAACTGCTGCATCATTTGGAACCTCTGTGTTTAATATTGCGAGACATCCCTGGGTGTATAGCTCAGTGCTAGAGCACTTGCCTAGTGTGTACGAGGCCGTGGGTTCAATTCCCAGTACCACCACAAATAAGCAAAGACAAAAGAAGAGAGCAAAAATAGGAGAAATTGCCAACCCATGTTCCCAAAGTGGCTATGTAATCATGCATGCTTACCTACAGTACATTCGAGCTCCAGTTTATCCAACTTTTATAATCTCTCTTCTTTTTTCAACACTGGGCATGATCCCCAGGGCCTCATGCATACCACAAAAGTACCACACTACTCTGTCACCCCCAACTCTGCCCATCATTTTCATTCTAAGCATGCTGGCGAGCCTGTGGTAATACCACAGTGTGATGGCTTGTTTGCTTGCTAGCTTGAGATAGGGGCTAGCCTCAAACTTGGCATGCTGCTGAGGCTAGCCTGGAACCATACAATGCCCAGTTCTCATTGTTAGTTTAATTTGAATTTTCCCAATGACTGATGTCGTGAGCGTCTTGTGATGGATTTACTGGCTACCTGTATACGTTTGGAAAATGTCCTGCCCAGATCCATTGCCTGCTTTTACACTGAGTTTTCATTACTGAGTGGAGAGCTCTTCATGCTTCATAGATCCAAGTCCATCACAGAGAGAGACTTGCAAGCACTTTGTGAGCTGTCATCTCATTTGAACTTAAACTCTGGGCCACCAAAGTGTTATCGTTACGCAGTTCCATTGATTTTTTTTTTTTATGTTTGCATTTCAGTCCTATTAGAAAACCACTATCTTGCTGGATGCTGGTGGTGCACATCTTTAATTCCAGCATCGGGAGGGAGTGGCAGGCAGGTCCCTGAGTTCGTAGGCCAGCCTGGTCTACAGAGAGAGTTCCAGGACAGCCAGGGCTACACAAAGGCACCCCATCCTGAAAAAAGAAAATCACCATCTTATCTGTACTCATAAAAATCAGTGCTCATTCTTTCTTCCGCACATTTCAGAGTGGTCATGTTGAAGCATGAGACCCACTTGGGGTTGGTGTGTTTTCCTGTGGTCTACGGTAAGACTCTGACTTCATTCTTTGGCCTGTGGGTTTATGGTTATTTTATCAAACAGACTTGTTTGTTTGTTTGTTTGTTTTTTTAACCTTACTCGACAGTCTTGTTTTTGTTGCAAGTGTCATTTGTTATTCAATGCACTCCCATTGAAAGTGTTGGAATATCATAGAGTTAGAAAGAGCAATTTGCAAATTTATTTGGAATAACGAAAAACCCAGAATAGCAAAAAACGATCCTCAACAATAAAAGAACTTCTCGGGAAATCACCATCCCCCACCTCAAGCAGTATTATGGAGCAATAGTGATAAAAACTGTATGGTATTGGTACAGAGACAGGCAGATAGATCAGTGGAACAGAATTGAAGACCCAGAAATGAACCCACACATCTGTGGTCACTTGACCTTTGACCAAGGAGCTAAAACCATCCAATAGAAAAAAACATAGCATTTTAAACAAATGTTGCTAGTTCAACTGGAGATCAGCATGTAGAAGAATGCAAATTGACCCTTTCTTATCTCCTGGAGCAAAGCTCAAGTCCAGGTGGATCAAGGACCTCCACATAAAACCAGATACATTGAAACTAATAGAAGAGAAAGTGGGGGAGAGCCTCAAACACATGGGCACTGGGGAAAATTTCCTGAACAGAATACCAATAGCTTATGCTCTAACATCAAGAATCAACAAATGGGATCTCATAAAACTGCAAAGCTTCTGTAAGGCAAAAGACACTGTCAATAGGACAAAATGGCAACCAATAGATTGGGAAAAAAATCTTTACCAATCCTACATCCGATAGAGGGCTAATATCTAATACGTACAAAGAACTCAAGAAGGTAGATTCCAGAGAACCAAATAACCCTATTAAAAATGGGGTACAGAGCTAAGCAAAGAATTCTCAACTGAGGAATGCCTAATGACTGAGAAGCACCTAAAGAAATGTTGAACATCCTTAGTCATCAGGGAAATGCAAATCAAAACAACCCTGATATTCCATTTCACAGAATTCAGAATGGCTAAGATAAAAAAACTCAGGTGACAGCAGATGCTGGTGAGAATGTGGAGAAAGAGGAACACTCCTCCATTGTTGGTGGGATTGCAAACTAGTATAACCTCTCTGGAAATCAGTCTGGAGGTTCCTCAGAAAATTGGACATTCCACTACCTGAGGACCCAGGTATACCACTCCTGGGCATATACTCAAAAGATGCCCCAACATACAACAAAGACACATGCTCCACTATGTTCATAGCAGCCTTATTTATAATAGCCAAAAGCTGGAAAGAACCTAGATGCCCTTCAAAGAAGGAATGGATATAGAAAATGTGGTACATCTACACAATGGAGTACTACTCAGCTATTACAATGACTTCATGAAATTCTTAGACAAGTTGATGGAATTAGAAAATATCATCCTGAGTGAGGTAACCCAATCACAGAAAAATACACATGATATGCACTCACTGATAAGTGGATATTAGCTCAAAAGCTTGGAATACCAAGATACAATTCATAGATCATGTGAAGCTCAAGAAGGAAGACCAAAGTGTGGACATTTCAGTCCTTCTTAGAAGGGGGAACAAAATACTCACAGGAGGAATTACAGGGACAAAGAGTGGAGCAGAGACTAAAGGAATGGCCATTCAGAGCCTGTCCCACTGGGGGTCCATCCCATATTCAGACACCAAACCCAGATGATATTGCAGATGCCAAGAAGTGCATGCTGACAGGAGCCTGATGTAGCTGTCTCCTGAGAGGCTCTGCCAGAGCCTGACAAATACAGAGGCCAACCATTAAACTGAGAACGGGGTCCCCAGTGGAGGAGTTAGAGAAAGGACTGAAGTAGCTGAAAGTGTTTTCAACCCTTAGGAAGGTCAACAATATCAACCAACCAGATCCCCCAGATCTCCCAGGGACTAAACCACCAACCAAAGAGTACACATGGAGTGACCCATGGCTCCAGCCACATACGTAGCAGAGGATGGCCTTGTCGGACATCAATGGGAGGAGGGGCCTTGGTCCTGGGAAGGCTCGATGTCCCAGTGTAAGGGGATGCCAGGATGGGGATGCGGGAGTTTGTATTGTCTATATTTGCTATTAATTTAACACCTAGATTAAAATGCTGGTATTCATAATTCACTGAATTATTTGCTAGGCTCTTAGGAGAGGGTACAGGACAGACACCACTTTGGTAGTTCTTTTGGATGCATATGTGTGGAGAGTAATGGTGTGTGCATGCACACATGTACATATACACATGTGCAGACCAGAAGATAACCTCGGATCTCATCCTTAGGAGTGCTGTCTGCTTCTTTTGTTCTGGAGCTCGCTATTAGCCTAGCACGGCTGGCCGTCAATCCCCAGAGATCCTCTTGTCTCTGCTTCCCCAAACCTGGGATTTCAAGAGTGCCACCACACCAGGCTCCTTGCATTTTAAAAAATAAAGACCTGAGGATCCAACTCCGATCTCTGCTTACAAGGCAAATGCTTTTCCAAGAGACTTGCCTTCCTAGCTTCTGGTGTCTCTCTCTCTTTTTTAATAAGAAATTTGCAAGTCTCCCTTTCTCTTGGGTTTCCATTGACTGGTCTTATCTCTGTTCAAGACCACGTTTGGTGTCGGTGCATTTTTTCCGAGCCATCTCGGGGAAAGGTGTCAGGTAGCCTAATTGAACAGCCTTAAAAACCAGCATAAAAGCATGTTGGGGGATGGAGGACTGACTGGCATGTTTGTCCAGCCCACACTGTAAAGACTCTTGGGTCCAGAGAGTGGAGCAAGAGACACAGAGCAGGTGAGGTTAGGATTCTCAGGAAATTAAGTCTACAAATTCTTGGCTAGGACTGGAAGGTTCTTTTCCTGTGGAGTTGAATATATTTTGCCAAGGCAAGGGAGGCCACTTAAAGGCACTGTGCTGGCCCACACAGCAGGCGCTGGAGGTTTTCCTAAAACAACCTTATAGCGGGACTGAATGGGCTCTTCAGTTCCCCGTGAAGCAGGAAGGTTGTGGTTGACTCTGAAGGCATCTATGGAAAGATTCACCTTTTGAGTTTGTGGAAGATTAAAAGTATTTTTTTGTATGTGTCACACTTAAACAATCACCTCACATCCTCCCCCTGGCCAGGATATTTTTGTCTGTCCTTTTAAAACTAAAATTATTTATTTTATCTGTGTCAAATCCAAGCTGAGATCTAACAGCCCCCTAGTGATACTTTTCTTTAATTTGAGAGAGTCTTGTTATATATTCCCAGATGGCCTCATACTCCCTAGATAGTCCAGACTTATGGCCATCCTCCTGCCTCATCTTCCAAGTATTAGGATTATGAGTATGTGCCACCACGTCTGGCTTCTGAATTTTCCTCTTCGTCTTTCCCTCCTTTCAAGATGTCAAAACCTCGGTGGACGCTGTAACGCCATTATAAGGCATAACGTTGCTTTTAACAAGCTGTGTGTGTCTTTGCATTTGGCCATCTTAACACCGTGAGTGATCAGAGTCTGAGCTCTGGAAGCCAGCCTGGAATGTGGACACATGACAGGATAGGGAAGCCTGAGATTTAGACACGCCACTACTGGTAACTTACAATTTACCTCATTAGCCAGAGGTTCTCATTTGTTAAGTTGCTTTTCAGAACCACATTAAATGAAATGATGGCATAAGAAATGATTATCCCAAAATTATCTCATTGGCTGACCTCTGGAAATGGTGCCATGTGTTCTTATCAAAGTGCTATTTTTCCGAGGCGATGCAAACGCCTCTAAGTGGAACATCTGTAAATCTTCCCGCACTATTCGTATCCAAACGCACTTGATCAAATGTTCGGCTGTTCCAGATCTTTATGTGTCTGGAGGTGTTTTATGGCATAAATCCGAAGGTCAGATGTCATGTGTCCCCAAGTCTCACCTCATTTAGAGTAATGTTGCGGTGCTGTACAGAGCGTTTATGCGCATGTGCGTGTGTGCACGCTTGTATGGGTGGCTATGAATTCTTGCTTTCTTTGGTGCATAATCTGGCTATTGACTTGAACAGTGGTCCCCACTCTTGTGGAACTTGCTTTGAACCGGAGTTCCACACTGCTACAGCAAGTGTTGGTAATAAGCCAGCTTCTTAAGGAGGTCGGCTTTCCAGAGATACAGTTACAAAACGGGCGCCCCTCTCTCAGCAACAGATGGCTTCGGTGGCAAGTCCAAGTGACAAGGTTTAAAATATTTATTGCTTCTAAAGACACCCACTGTTTAGTAACCAGGACACCAGGCCCTTGTAAACAGCGGTGGCTGGTGTGGTTAGAACATGACATGGAATAGTAATGTCCCCCAAAGTTCCTAACGTGTGCGTTTCCCATGCCACACCAGACCTGTCCACTCGTTTCCTCCCTGACCAGAATTACCTTGTAACCTTAGATCAGATTACACAGTTGTGTGACTCTTTATCAGCATTTTCATATCAATAGCACTTTGAAATTAATACTGTTTTCTCTCGTGCCCTGGAGCCATATCCAAGATGAAATGGCATTTATGCCATGTCATTACTAAGCTGCAGCCGAATGACAGACTGAAAAGTATGTTGTTAGTGGTGCGTGCACAGTTTTACTCATAAGAGGGCAGAGAGAGAAAAGAAAGGGGGGGGAAGTGGAGGTGGGGGAAAGGGAGAGAGGAGGAGAAAGGGAGGGGGAGTGGCGGGAGGGAGAGAGGGGGGGAGAGAGGGAGGGAGGGGGAGGGAGGGGGGAGGAGAGGCACAGTAGTTGAAGGAATGGACTATTTTGGATTGTGTAAGTGCATGGTGCATCCATTTCGTAAGCCTAAGTAAGCAGAGTCTATTTATAATAGAAAAAAAGGTTTTAGGTTGAACTCTTGTAAATAGGATTTGCAGACACCCGAGACCCAGTGTTAGTGTTCCTAAGAAATGTTTGTTGGCTCAGAGTGGCATCTGAAGTGTCTTGCAAAATGAGCCGGCAGCTAGGACCAGGAGCTAAGTCTTCCACTAGAAATCTATTCTTAGACGTCTGACATATGTTCAGCAAGAGGGGACGTCACTGGGCCCTCGCTGTGCATCACCCGCAAAGGCCAAGGCCCTCTGCTCTCACAGACAACCAAACAATCAGGGTGTTCAAAATTATGGACACTGAGTACACTTCAAAGTCAGGAACTATGTGTGCCTTGGTGAGGATTTTATCTTTGTTCCCCTTCCCTTCCCTCTTCCTGCGGCCTTTCCTCTCTTTTACAATTTTCACTTAAAAAGAATCTGATATGAACTTTTAAAAACTGACATTCTTCTTTACTCCTCTCTCTCTCTCTCTCTCTCTCTCTCTCTCTCTCTCTCTCTCTCTGTGTGTGTGTGTGTGTGTGTGTGCACATGCATGTGCATGTGTGTGTACATGACACATGTGGAAGTCAGTCAGAGGACAGCTTGTAGAGGTCAATCCTCTCCTTCCACCATGAAGGTCCCAGAGACTGAGCTGAGGTCATCAGGTTTGGCCGCAAGTGCCTTTGCCTGCTGAGTTTTCTCAGTGGCCGGTAATCCTTCTTTAATAGAACCTGTGTGATGGTTAATCTCAGACTGCACCTAGGATCAACTAAGAGACAAGCTACTGGGTGGGTCTGTGGGTGTATTTAAGGATTAGCTGAGTGGGGAAGACCCTCTTCTAGCATGGTCCCCACTTTTCACAGCCCAGATGAAGAGGTCTGAGGAAAAAGCACTGTGGCTTTGGCCTGCTTGCCTTCGCTCCTTGCTGGTTAATGCATCTGCTCTGTTGTGGCAGCTGCTGCTCCCATCATTCATTGACATTAGAACCCAGCTACTTTGCCTTCCTGTGTAGAATGAAAGCCATTTACTCTCTAAGAATGGTCTGGCCCTTTAGTGTCAGACTTGAGGCTGTTGAGGCCTCCAGCGTCGGGACTTTCTATTGCATTCTCAGCCTCCGCAGTACGACTTGTCATTGTTTGATGACCTAGCCTGTGATGTGTAAGCCAATGTCATAAATCTCTTTTGTCATATATATTCATTCTATTGGTTCTGATTCGATAGAGAGCCCTGAGTGCTATAATGTGGGAAGAACACTGAAGGCTATAACTTAAGATGCCATCCCAACATTCTCTGGAAACACTGGGGTGGGTTTCTGAAAGTCCATTTTAACGCAGAAGCCCAACAATACATAACTTGTATTCGTTTTCTTGGTTCTGGCGTCTTGTGATTGAAGGTTTTGGTCATGCTGTTTATGATATTGTGACCGTGGGGATCAGCTCCAGCCACAGGCTGAGAGATGTCCAGATACATGGTAAGGGCTGTGCGATGATTCAGACAGACAGATAAATCATCACTACCCTTTCTTGGTGAATGCCACTAACTGCCTGTCACAAGAGGATTTTTGGATGAGTGGACACCCATTGCAGAGAGCTCACGTGGAAACCAGCCTTGTCAGTCTGGAAATTTTTATGCAGCGGGGTGTTGGGAATTCCTTCTTAAATTTTTCTTGGCAGCTTTAAGGCGGCTTTGATTATTAAAGATACTTCAAGGCAAGGGGATTGCATATGCAACCCGGTTAAAAAAAATTTTTAAACGTTGTTTTGACAACGGACTGACATTTAAACTGCATCTTCAGGCTGCTGTCTTTATGGCACCACACGGCTCTATAGTTTGGTTTAGATGTGCGAGCATGGATGAATGACGCTGGACCATGAACGGATCCTACTTCCCCGTGTCAGAGACCGGAATAGATTTTCAGGAGGCAGTTTGGGGGCTCCTGGTGAGAGTGAGAGGGAATGGGCTGTCCGGGGAGTGCTATACAACACTAAATATTCCACATTACCCAACCAGGAATCCCTAAGGAACACTGGTAGGATCTGTATTTTAAAGTTTATTTACTCAGTCTGGCAGAAACCCGAAGGCGGTTCTCTTTTTACCTCCAAATGGAAGTTGTTTCCATTTTGGCCTGGATGGCTGTGTCAGCATGAGGTGATACCATGAGGGGGTGAGCAGCATCCTGGACACAGAGCACAGAGGCCAGAGATGGAGTCTTAGCTGAGTCCCACACCTCAGAAGTGGCCTAGCTCTTCTGGGCATTGACACTGTACCGTTCTTAAAGTTGGCAAGTTACAGTAGGCCAGAGAGTAAGTGATCCAGGCTTCCCGGGCTGTTGTTA